>NC_067169.1:73407442-73707442 GCF_903995435.1 Acomys russatus | reverse complement strand
GACTCTAGCAAAGACTCCTACTAGAGGAGGTCATAGAGACTGAAGAGGACACCCTCTAACTAGACAAGTCTCCTAGTAGTGATAGGGGAACATCAACCCACTCGCAAAAATTTTGACCTAAAATTCACCCTGCCTACAAGATGTACAGGGATAAAGATATAGCACATAGAGCAGAGATTGAGGGATTGTACAACCAATGCCTAGCCCAACCCAAGTCCCACCCCCTGGGAGAAAACCAACACCTGACACTATTAAGGGTATTCTATGCCTAGCAGAGAGGCTCCACCCTGTGGCATTTGGAAACAGATACTGAGACTCACACGCAAACATTGGCCAAGGCTTAGGGAATCTTGTGGGAAAAATGGAGGAAAGGAGAAAAGGAACTGGAGGAGACAAGAGCTTCACAAAAAGACCAATAGAGCTAATTACCCAGCGACCACTGGGGCCTGCTGAAGCTGAAGCACCAACTAAGGTCCATGCACCTAGGCACCCTATACAGACACAGGCAATGGGCAGCTCAGGCTTCATGTGGGTTTTCTAGTAAGGAGAGCTGGGGCTTTCTCTGGCATGGACTTTCTATTCAGCTTCTTGTTCACTTCCCTCTGGCAGGACTGCCTTGCCAGGCTTAAGGGGAAGAGGACTCAGTCAGTCCAGATATGACTTGATGAGCTGGCATGGATGGGAGGAGGGGCTCCCCTTTTCTGAGGAATATGGGAGGAGGAGAGGGAAGTGGAGGGAGAGTGAGACTGTGAATGGAAGGGGGGATAGGGTCAATATCAGGATGTAAAGTGAATAAATAAATAAATAAATTTAAAAAATAAATCAATAAACTCTTTTCCTAAGTAATGCTGCAGTTTGTTTTTTCATGTGTCAGCTGATGCTAGTGGCCTTTTGTAGAAAAAATGAATGTGACAACTGTGTGTTGTCATAAAAACCAGCCTTCCTATGTCACTGAGGGAGGTGGTGTACCCTGGGACAGCGTGCCTTTTCCACATATTAAGGCATGCATGTGAGGTGAAAAGAGAAGGAGGCATGCGAGGAAGCACAGTTGTACTCACATTCTTAACTTCTAGTCACTGAAGTTTTTCTTTTTCCTTAAAAGAAGAAGGGGTCTAGTACATTACAGTGTCATAAAACTGATTGTCATTCTAAGCTAATGAGGCACACAAGATGTAAAAAGGAATGTGAGGAGAAAGACACAAACTTTTGTAGGTTTCTGTGATTTTCATTGTTGCTCCTTTAGGGGGAATAAAGCACTACTAAATATTACCAATCAAATTTCAGGCTTTTAAGAAAAACAAAATATGACAACAACAAACCCATCCTTAACTCAGAGAAACAAAATTTCAAATCATATGAATAGGCAGCATAAAGAAAATGTTCTCTCTGGATAATCTCATGCTTGATGAGAAAAAAAGATACCAAAGATCTTGTGAAAAACATAAAAGAAGGTCAGCAAAATAGCTAAGGGAATAAAAACGTTTGTTTCAAAGCTTGACACAAATTAGTTCCATTCTGGAAAAAGTACACAGTGGTACACACACACACACACACACACACATACACACACACACACACACACACACACACACTACATAAATACATGTAAAAGGTTTTATTTTGTAAAGAAGCAAATGCATATGGCAAACTTCAAGTGACTATTTTCATGTACAAGGACCAATTGTTTAACAAAATCTGATCAAAAAAACATGCAAACTTAACACTATATTTTCTTTTATTTGGTTGTCTCCCATGTAGTATTGTTTTCTAACTTGTTGTTAAAACAAATGAATTGCAAAAGCTAACCTAGAATTTGTCCATAAACCATGTGTACAGAATATAGCTCTCTTGATAAAAAAAAAAAAAAAAAAACCTTTTAAATGCTTTATTTTCTTCTGGAGCTGATGAGCCATTTAATAATCTAAAAAAATCATGCACACACACACACACACATACACACCACCACCACCACCACCATACATACATACATACATTCATGTACATACAGACAAGTAAGTATATTTTAGTAAAAAGTAAATACATATTCTTCTTAGGCCATCTCAGGTTCCTCATGTTGGGCTTTACATTGCAATTCAACCTTACTTATCAGCCCTTTACCATTATATTTGGCTAGTAGCTGAATGTGTTAACATATTCCTAAACTATATTTGAAAGGCTCAAGTACTGACAACAAACCTGCTACTCATAAACTGGTACTTTTTTTTCTCAAAGGATAGGGGTTAGCAGGTTAGCTTGAATCAAGGCAAATACTGATAAAAGAAAATCTCTTTTGATGGACAGGCTTCAAAAGCTTGTAGAAGGAAGCCTGCTGATTCAACTAAGCATTGATTACAAATGTGAATGCTTATCTGGTGCTTATCCAACTTTATCTGAAATTGGACATCTTTGTTCTAAAAACTAGGCTGAAAATCTGACACTGATTTTGGTGTTTTGGTTTACAATTGGCCACGAGTATCAAAAGAGCAGTTCAAATAGAAAGTCACAATATGGCTGGAAATAAAAGCAGGAGGATTAGTAATTAAAGTCATCCATATTTTGAAAATGTATGATACAGTGAGTCTCAATACACTGAGTGGCATATAAATATCAGTGACTATAAAATGTTGTTTCATTAGTTTAAGAACAAAAATATATGTTACAGTTGTTTAAATCATGGCTGAATATATTTATATATGTTCAAAATGAATATCTTAAAAATATGAGATTTTCATGTTCGTCATCGAAATAGGACACAGGAAGAAAAGTCTACTTCCTGAAAGATGGGGTACATGTAAATTTCTCTATCCTTCCTGCCGCATGCATATAGTAAATCTTTCACACTACACGTAAAATAAACAAGAAAATCTTTTTTTTTACACATTTTTATTGAGAAATAAAATAATTCATATTACATCTCATTTTCTATCCCATCCCGTAGCTCCTCCCACTCCTCCCTCCCTCCCACTTTCACCCCAATCCCCTTCCCTATGACTGTGACCAAGGGGGACCTCCTCCCCCTGAATATGGTGCTAGGGTATCAAGTCCCTTCTTGGTAGTCCACTATCCTTCCTCCGAGTGCCATTGGGCCTCCCCATCAAAGGGACATGGCCAAATATGGGGCACCAGAGATCCTGTGAAAGTCAGTCCCCGGTCTCTACTTAACTGTGGAGAATGTTCTGTCCCTTGGTTAGATCTGGGTAGGGGTTTGATGATGGCTGCACGTTTTGTCCTTGGTTGGTGCCTTTGATCAAGCAGAACCCCTGGGCTCAGATCCACCCATCGCAATGTTCCTCTTGTAGGTTTCTAGGACCCTCTGGATCCACCTACTTCCCTATTCCTTATGTTTTTCTCACCTAGAGTCTCAATGGGATGTTCTCACCTCTATCCCACTTTCCTGGTAGGTGCAGATTTTCATGGGACCTGCCCCTTGGGCTAGTGTCCAGTTATAAGTGTGTATATACCATTTGAGTCTCTCTGCTTCTGGGTTAGCTCACTCATTATGATCATTTCTAGTTCAATCCATTTGTCCACAAATTTTGGGAATTCCTTGTTTTTAATAGTTTCTTTATCCATTCTTATACTGATGGACACTTAGGCTGCTTCCATGTTCTGGCTATTATGAATAAGGCTGCTATGAACATGGTTGAGCAAATTTTCTGGTTGTGTGCTGGGGCATCTTCTGTGTATATTCCAAGGAATGGAATAGTTGGGTTTTGAGGAAGCCCTATTCCCATTTTTCTAAGGTAGCACCAGACAGATTTCCAAAGTGGCTGTACTAGTTTGCATTCCCACCAGCAATGAAGGAGTGTTCCTCTCTCTCCACATCCTTGCCAGCATGTGTTGTCACGTGAATGTTTGATCTTAGCCATTCTGATGGGTGTAAGATGGAATCTCAGAGTTGTTTTGATTTGCATTTCTCTGATGACTAACAAGGACGAGCATTTCTTTAAGTGTTTCGCAGGCATTTGATATTCCTCTGTTGAGAATTCTCTGTTTAATTCTGAGCCCCATTTATCAATTGGGTTATTCAGTTTGGTGGCTTTTAATTTCTTGAGTTCTTTATAAAGTTTGGATATTAGACCTTTGTCAGATGCAGGGTTGGTGAAGATTATTTCCCAGTCTGTAGGCTGTCGCTTTGTTCTTTTGACAGTGTCTCCTGCCTTACAGAAGCTTCTCAGCCTCATGAGGTCCCATTTATTAATTGTTGTCCTTAAGGCCTGGGCTGTTGGTGTACTGTTCAGGAAGTTGTCTCCTGTGCCAATGTGTTTCAGGCTCTTCCCCACTTTTTCTTCTAACTGATTTAGTGTCTCTGGTTTTATATTGAGGTCTTTAATCCATTTGGACGTGAGCTTTGTGCATGGCAACAAGTATGGGTCCAATTGCATTTTTCTACATGTAGAAATCCAGTTAGACCAGCACCATTTGTTGAAGATGCTACCCTTTTCCCATTGAATAGATTTGGCTTCTTTGTCAAAAATCAGGTGACTATATGTGTGTGGATTCATATCTGGGCCTTCAATTTGATTCCATTGATCAACCAGCCTATTGCTGTGCCAGTACCATGCTGTTTTAATTACTATTGCTCTACAGTACAGCTTGAGATCAGGTATGGAGATTCCTCCTGAGGATCTTTTATTGTATAAGATTGTTTTAGCTATTCTGGGTTTTTTGTTTTTCCATATAAAGTTGAGAATTGACCTTTCAATGTCTTTAAAAAATTGTGTAGGTATTTTGATAGGGATTGCATTCAATCTGTAGATTGCTTTTGGCAGGATGGCCATTTTTACTATGTTGATTCTCCCAATCCACGAAGAAGGGAGATCCCTCTATCTTCTCAAGTCACCTTCAATCTCTTTCTTTAGGGACTTAAAGATTTTTTCAAACAAGTCTTTCACTTGCTTGGTTAGCGTTACTCCTAGGTATTTTAAATTGCTTGTGGCTAACGTGAAGGGTGTAGATTTCCTAATTTCTTCCTCTGTATGATTGTCATTTGTATATAGGAAGGTTACTGATTTTTTTGAGTTAATTTTGTAACCAGCCAGTTTGCTGAAAGTGCTTATCAACTGAAGGAGTTCTCTGGTGGAATTTTTGGGGCCACTTATGTACACTATCATATCATCTGCAAATAGGGATAGTTTGACTTCTTCCTTTCCCATTTGAATCCCCTTGATCTCCTTGTGTTGTCTTATTGCTCTGGCTAGGACTTCAAGAACTATATTGAAGAGATATGGAGAAAGTGGGCAGCCTTGTCTAGTCCCTGATTTCAGAGGAATTTCCTTGAGTATCTCTCCATTTAATTTGATGTTGGCTATTGCCTTGCTGTATATAGCCTTTATTATGTTGAGGAAAGTGCCTTGTATCCCTGATCTCTCCAACACTTTAAACATGAATGGGTGTTGGATTTTGTCAAATGCTTTTTCTGCATCTAAGGAGAGGATCATGTGGTTTTTTTTCTTTAGTTTGTTTATATGGTGGATTACATTGATGGATTTCTGTATATTAAACCATCCCTGCATGCCTGGAATGAAGCCTACCTGGCCATGATGAATGATATCTTTGATATGTTCTTGTATTCGTTTTGCGAATATTTTATTGAGTATCTTTGCGTCTATGTTCATAAGAGAAATCGGCCTGAAGTTCTCTTTTTTTGTTGGGTCTTTGTGCGGTTTAGGTATCAACATGACTGTGGCCTCATAGAAAGAATTTGGTAATGTTCCATCCAATTCTATCTTTTGGAGTAGCTTGAAGAGTATCGGTATTAGCTCCTCTTTGAAGGTCTGATAGAATTCTGCACTGAAACCATGTGGCCCTGGGCTTTTTTTGGTTGGGAGACTATCAATGATTGCTTTTATTTCTATAGGAGAAATAGGCCTATTTAATTTGTTTATCTGATCTTGATTCAATTTTGGCAAGTGGAATCGATCAAGAAAAATGTCCATTTCTCTTAGATTTTCAAATGTTGTGGCATATATGCCTTTAAAGTAGGATCTTATGATTCTTTGTATTTCTTCAGTGTCTGTTGTTACGAGTCCCTTTTCATTTCTGATTTTGTTGATTTGGATACGGTCCCTCTGCCTTTTAGTTAGTTTAGCTAACAGTTTGTCTATTTTGTTGATTTTCTCAAAAAACCAGCTCCTGGTTTTGTTGATTCTTTGAATTGTTCTTTTTATTTCTAATTTATTGATTTCAGCCCTGAGTTTGATTATTTCCAGATGTCTACTCCTCTTGGGTGATTCTGCTTCTGTCTTTTCTAGGGCTTCCAGTTGTGTTGTTAAGTTGCTTATGTGGGATGTTTCCAATTTCTTTTTAAAGGCACTTAGTGGTATGAATTTTCCTCTTAGCACTGCTTTCAATGTGTCCCACAAATTTGGGTATGTTGTTTCATCATTTTCATTGAATTTCAGGAAGTCTTTTATTTCTTCCTTTATTTCTCCATGACCCACTTGTCATTAAGTAGAAAGTTGTTTAGTTTCCATGTGTGAGTAGGCTTTTTGTTATTTCTGTTGTTGTTGAAGTCCAGCCTTAGACCATGGTGATCTGATAAGATACAAGGTATTATTTCAATATTCTTGTATCTGTTGAGGCTAGCTTTGTGACCTACTATGTGATCAATTTTGGAAAAGGTTCCATGTGGTGCTGAGAAGAAAGTATAGTCTTTTGTGTTTGGGTGGAAAGTTCTGTACACATCTGTTAGATCCATTTGATTCATGGCGTTGGTTAGTGATTTTATTTCTTGGCTTAGTTTCTGTTTCAAAGACCTATCCTTCAGTGAAAGTGGAGTGTTGAAGTCGCCCACTATTAATGTGTTGGAATCAATGAGTGGTTTAAGCTTTGTTAATAGTTCTTTTACAAATGTGGGTGCCCTTGTATTTGGAGCATAGATGTTCAAAATTGTGATGTCATCTTGGTTTATTTAACCCTTGATGAGTATGAAGTATCCTTCCTCGTCTCTTTTGATGAATTTTGGTTGAAAGTCTATTTTGTTGGATATTAGGATGGCTACCCCTACTTGCTTCCTGTGACCATTAGCTTGGAATATTTTTGCCCAGCCTTTTACCCTGAGGCAATGTCTGTCCTTGTGGGTGAGATGTGCTTCTTGGATGCAGAAGAATGTTGGGTCTTGTTTATGCAACCATTCTGTTAGTCTATGTCTTTTTATTGCAGAATTGAGACCGTTGATGTTCAGAGATATTAATGACCAATGACTGTTAAGTCATTTCATTTTGATGTTTGTTTAAGTTGAGGGTTTGTGAGATTGTGATTTTGCGATGGTGTAGTTATCTATTTCCTGTGTAGTTTTCGCTGTAACTCATTCCTGTGTGGTGGAGTTTTCCTTCTAGTAGCTTCTGTAATGCTGGATTTATGGATAGGTATTGGTTGAATTTGTTCCTGTCATGGAATATTTTGTTTTCTCCATCTACGGTTATTGATAGTTTTGCTGGGTACAGTAGTCTAGCCTGGCATCTGTGGTCTCTTAGGGTTTGCAGGACCTCTGTCCGTGCCCTTCTGGCTTTCATGGTCTCAGCTGAGAAGTCGGGTGTAATTCTGATAGGTTTGCCATTGTATGTTACTCTGTCTTTTTCCCTTGCAGCTTTTAAAATTTTTTCTTTAGTCTGTATATTTTGTGTTTTGATTATTATATGGCGGGAAGATTTTCTTTTCTTATCTATTCTATTTGGTGTTCTATAGGCCTCTTGTATGTTCATATGCATCCCCTTCATCAGATTGGGAAAATTTTTCTTGTATAATTTGGTTGAAGATATTTTCTGGGCCATGGAGTCGGGCGTCTTCTTTATCCTCAATGCCTATTATTCTCAGGTTTCTTCTTTTCATGGTGTCCTTGATTTCTTGGATGTTCTGTGTTAGGACCTTTTCTGATTTAGCATTTTCCTTGATGGTTGATTCAAGTTCTACAATTGTATCTTCAAGTCCCGAAATTCGTTCCTCCTTTTCCTGGATTCTGTTTGAGAAGGCCATCTCTTTGTTGGCTGCTTTCTTCTCTATGATCTCTCGGTCACATTTTTCTTCTATGTGTTCCTTTATCATAGATTCCATTTTTGACCTCAGATCTTGAAGTGTTTTTTTTATTTCCTTCATCTGTCTGTTTGTATTTTCCTGAAATTCTTCCAGTGCCTTTCTATATGACTCTTTTATGTCCTCCACCTGCTTGGTTGCCTCCTCCCGCAGTTGTTTACAGATTTCATTCCTTTCTTCCATTATCATCTTCCTTACTAAGGACTTGAGGTCATTTTCTTGTATTTCAATTGTTTTGGGGTTCTCCAGGTTGCTTTCGTTGGGATTGTTGGGATCTGGAGATGCCAAACCTTTTCGGTTTTTGTTTGTATTCTTTCGCTGTCCTCTTGTCATTTTGGTGTCTCTGATGTTGTGAGGTAGCTTCTGGTGCCCTTCACTGGTTGAGAGTGGATAGTTGGTGAATGATTATTGGTCACGTGCTCTTGCCTGTAGGGATCAGGTAGTTTTCCTCCTGACACAGGCAGGTGACCTAGTTTCCACTCCTGGAGACTTTGCTCTATACCTTAGGCTCTGGGCTGGGTCAGCAGAAGTAGGCTTCTGACTGGTTCCTTTCACATTAGTGTTGTGATTCAGGCCTGCTATTATGGGGTCTCAGATCTAGGCAAGAACATCTTTAATGGTAAGAAATCTTGAGATTCAAATGAGAAGATCGCCTGTTGACCAAAAGATCACTGGACAAAATAGCTATTCTAAGAAATAGCTTGACAATGTGACACAAAAGCTGTAGCTCATGTGGGAGACTTCTTGGCTAGCTTACACAAAATCCTGAGTTTTATCCTCTACACAACAAAAGCCAGTAATGGCATTGCATGCCTTAATCTTTGCACTTTGTGGGTTAAGGCATGAAAATCTGAAGTTCAAGGGCATCTTTGGGTTGCATGGCAAGTTAGAAGCTGGAGTGGGCTGTTGGAAATTTTGTTACAAATAAATTAACACCTAAGTGGAAATTAGATATACAACTACCATGGAGTCAATAAATTGTACTTCTATGCAGTTATATCAAAGAAATGAAAACTTAATCTGCACAAAAACCTGTACAATGTTATTTCTAGCATCTTTATTTGTAATGTTCTCAAACTAGAGACAAAGTCAATGTGCTGAATTCAGCATGTGAGTTGGCAAATGGACCATGGTATGTCCATTCCATAGACTATAAATCAGCCATGAAAACAACCACAGTGTGGATAAACACAATAGCTTGGATAGGTCTAAAGGGAATTTTGTTATGGACAAAACCCAATTGCAGAAAGTTATTAATTGATGATTCCATTCATAAGGCATTCTCAAAATGAAAAAAAAAAAAAACCCAAAAACATAAAAAAAATCAAATGTAAATCAGATTACAGTGTCTTAGGTCTTAAAATAGTGATAGATGACGTAAGTGTGTTCATAAAAGAACAGGATGCAAAAGATACATGTAGTGATCTTTTTTGTTTTTCTTTACTTCCTAAAATGAAACATTTATTTAACATTTGAAGACTAATGGGTTTCTTTTTGACATTTTTTCCATATATATATCATCATTAAACATTTTATTTGCCTCCTGATCTAGTTTTCTTTTGTTGCTGTAAGAAAAGACTGACTAAAATTAACTTTGAAGAGGAAAGGGTTTATTTGCTTTACACTTCCAGGTCACAGTCTTCTGTTGGGTGAAATCCAGGAAAGAGGCTGAAGCAGAAGCCATGAAACAACACTGCTTGTCAGCTTGTTTGAAGGCTTGTTTTAGGCCAGGGTCCCCACACAGCACAGTACTACCTGCTCAGCGAATGACACTGCTCACAGTGGACTGCACATGCCTACTCAAGAAAATAAAGACTAACTCCCACAGACATGTCCATAAACCCACCTGAAAAGGACATATACTCAAGTGATACTCATTTATTCAGGTGACTCTAGGCTATATCAAGTTGACAATTAATGTTAACTAGGCTATCCTTCACTTTCTCTAATTCACCTTCCTTTCCACATTCTGGTTCCCTTTTTATCCCTGAGACAATGCCTTATTTTTTACAGGAGTATATATTCCTTTTTAAAATTTTATTTAATAATTTATTCAGATTATATCTCAATCATTACTCCTTCACTTGTATCTTCCCATTCCCCCTCCTTCCCTCTTTCATCCTATTCCCCTCCCATAGGTCTGTGACAGAAGGACACCTCATCAGGTCTCTTCTTGGTAATCTGCTTACTCTTCCTCTGACCATCACCAGGTCTCCCCACCAAGGGGAAGTGGTCAAATAGGGGGCAACACAGTTCATGTCTGAGTTGGCCCCCACTCTCCACACCATGGTGGAGAATGTGCTGTCCATTGGCTAGATCAGAGTAGGGGTTCTAAGTTTGCTGCATGTACTGTCCTTGGTTGGTACAATAGTTTGAGCTGACCTCCCTGGGTTCAGACCTGCGAGCCTTAATGGTCTTCTTGTAGGTCTCTAAGACATTCTGAATCCTTCTAATTCTCCATTCTTCCTTACCTCTTTCATTTAGAGACCCAATAGGAAGTCCCCACTCTATTCCAATCTCTGGCTAATTGAATACTTTCAGGGGACAGCTCTGTTGGGCTAGTATCCAACTATAAGTGAGTATATACCATGTTTATTATTCTGGTTCTATGTTAACACACTCAGGATGATCATTTCCAGTTCCATCTATTTGCCTGCAAATTTCAGGGTTTCCTTGTTTTTAATAACTGAATAATATTCCATAGTGTAAATGTACCACAGTTTATCCATTCTTCTACTGAGGGACACTTAGGCTGTTTCCAGGTTCTGGCTATTATGAATAAGGCTACTATGAGCATGGTTGAGCAAATGTTCTTGTTGTGTGTTAGAGCATCTTCTGGGTATATTCTAAAGAGGGGAATAGCTAGGTCTTGAGGAAGCCCTATTTTCAATTTTTTGATATAGCTCCAGAAAGATTTCCAAAGTGGTTGTACTAGTTTGCATTCACACCAGCATTGAAGGAGTGTTCCTCTTTCTCCATATCCTCACCAGCATGTGGTGTCATTTGAATTTTTTATCTTAGTCATTCTGATGGGTGTAAGATGGAATCTCAGAGTCTATTTGATTTGCATTTCCCTGATGACTAAGGAGGTTGGGCATTTATTTAAGTGTTTCTCAGACATTTGATATTCCTCTGTTGAGAATTCTCTGTTTAGTTCTGAGCCCAATTTCTCTATTGGGTTATTTGGTTTGGTGGTGTTTAATTTCTTGAGTTCTTTATATATTTTGGATATTAGACCTTTGTCAAATGTAGGGTTGATGAAGATCTTTTCCCAGTCTGTAGGCTGTCGCTTTGTTTTCTTGACAGTGTCGCCTGCCTTATAGAAGCTTCTCAGTCTCATGAGTTCCCATTTATTTATTGTTGACCTTAAGGCCTAGGCTATTGGTGTTCTGTTCAGGAAGTTGTCTCCTGTGCCACTGAGTTCCAGGCTCTTCCACACTTTTTCTTCTAACAGTGTCTCTAGTTTTATGTTGAGGTCTTTAATCTGCTTGGAATTGAGTTTTGTGCACTGAGTTCCAGGCTCTTCCACACTTTTTCTTCTAACAGTGTCTCTAGTTTTATGTTGAGGTCTTTAATCTGCTTGGAATTGAGTTTTGTGCATGGTGATAAATGTGGGTCTACTTGCACCTTTCTACATGTAGACATCCAGTTATACCAACACCATCCTTTTTTTTCATTGACTATATTTGGCTTCTTTGTCAAAAATCAAGTGTCCATATATGTGCGGATTTATTTCTGGGTCTTCAATTTGATTCCATTGCTCAACCAGTCTATTGCTATGCCAATACCAAGCTGTTTTTAATTACTGTTGCTCTATAGTACAGCTTAAGATCAGGTATGGAAATTCCTCCAGAGGATCTTTTATTATACAGGATTTCTTTAACTATTCTGTTTTTTTTTTTCCACATGAAATTGAGAATTGATATTTCATTGTCTTTAAAAAAAATTGTAGGTATTTTGACAGGGATTGCATTGAATATGTAGATTGCTTTTGGTAAGATGGCCATTATTACTATGTTAATTTTCCCAATCCACCAACAAGGGAGATCTTTCCACCTTCTGCTGTCATCTTCAATCTTCTTCAGAGATTTGAAGTTTTTTTCAAACAAGTATTTCACTCGCTTGGTTAGAGTTACTCCTAGATATTGTTTGTGGCTATCATGAAGGGTGTACTTCCCCTAATTTCTTTCTCAGCACAATTGTCATTTGTATACAGTAAAGCTACTGACTTCTTGGAGATAATTTTATATCCAGCCACTTTGCTGAAGGTGTTTATCAGCTGTAGGACTTCTCTGGTGGAATTTTGTGGGTCACTTATGTACACTATCATTTCATCTGTGAATAGCGATAATTTGACTTTCTCCTTTCACATTTGGACCCCCTTAATCTCCTTTTGATGTCTTGTTGCTCTGGCTAGAACTTCAAGAACTATATTGAAGAGTTATGGAGAAAGTGGGCATGCCTTGTCTGGTCCCTGATTTTAGAGGAATTTCCTTGAGGTTCTCTCCATTTAATTTGATGTTGGCTATTGGCTTGCTGTATATAGCCTTTATTATGTTTAGATATGTGCACTGTATCCCTGATCTCTCCAAAACTTTAAACATGACTAGGTGTTGGAATTTGTCTAATGCTTTTTCATGATCTAAGGAGATGATCATGTGTTTTTTTTTCTTTCAGTTTGTTTATTTGTTGGATTACATTGATGGCTTTTCATATATTAAACCATCCCCACATGCCTGAAATGAGGCATATTTGGTCATGGTGAATGATATCTTTGATGTGTTCTTGTATTCAGTTTGTGAGTATTTTATTGAGTATTTTTGTATCAATGTTCGTAAGAGAAATTGGTCTGAAACTCTCTTTCTTTTTTGGGTCTTTGTGAGGTTTAGGTATCAAAGTAATGGTAACCATATAGAAGGAATTTGGTAACATTCCATCCATTTCTATTTTGTAGAGTAGCTTGAAGAGTATTGGTATTATCTCTTCTTTGAAGGTCTCCTAGAATTCTGTGCTGAAACTGTCTAGCCCCCGGTTTGTTTGTTTGTTTGTTTGTTTTTGTTGTTGTTGTTGTTGTCGGGAAACTTTTAATGACAGCTTCTATTTCTGTAGAAGTAGGACCATTTAATTTGTTTATCTGAGCTTTTATAAAGATTTATTTATTTGTTTTGCATGCAGTGTTTTGCCTGCATGTACACCTGCACTCAAGAGGAGGGCACCAGATATCATTATAGATGATTGTGAGCCACCATGTGCTTGCTGGGAATTGAACTCAGGACATTCAGAAGAGCAGACAATGCTCTTAACCTCTAAGCCATCTCTCCAGCCCATGCTTATCTGATCTTGATTCAACCTTGGCAAGGGGAATTGATAAAGAAAACTGTATATTTCCATTAGATTTTCAATTTTTTGTGGCATATAAGCCTTTGAAGTAGGACCTTATGATTCTTTATATTTATTCAGTGTCTGTTGTTATGGCTCCCTTTTCATTTCTGATTTTGTTGATTAGGATAGTGCCTCTCTGCCTTTTAATTAGTTTGGCTAATGGTTTGTCTATCTTGTTGATTTTCTCAAAGAACCAGCTCCTGATTTTGTTGATTCTTTGTATTGTTCTTTTTATTTCTAATGTATTGATTTCAGCCCTGAGTTTTATTATTTTGAGCTGTTTACTCCTCTTGAATGTTTCTGCTTCTGTTTTTTTCCAGTGCTTTCAGATGTGTTGTTACACTGCCTATATGAAATGTTTCCAGTGTCTTTATAAAGGCATTTAGTGCTATGAATTTTAATCTTAGCACTGCTTTCAATGTTTCTCATAAATTTGGGTATGATTTTTATTGAATTTCAGGAAGTTCTTAATTTCTTCTTTCATTTCTTCTCTGACTCAGGTATCATTAAGTAGAGAGTCATTTACTTTCAATGTATGTGTAGGCCTTTTGTTATTTCTGCTGTTGTTGAAGTCCAGCCTTAGACTATGATGATCTGATATGATACAAGGTATTATTTCAATCTCCTTGTATCTGTTGAGGCTTACTTTGTGACCTACTACATGATCAATTTTAGAGAAGGTTCCATGACGTGCTGATAAGAAGGTACATTCTTTTGTGTTTGGGTGAAAAGTTCTGTAGATATCTGTTAGACTCATTTGATTCATGACATTGGTTTGTGTCATTATTTCTTGATTTATTGTCTGTTTTGTTGACCTATGCTTTGGTGAAAGTGGGGTGTTGAATTCTCCCACTATTAATGTGTGAGGTTTGATGTGTAGTTTAAGCTTGTTAGTATTTCTTTTACAAATGTGGGTGATCTTGTATTGGGAGTGTAGATGTTCAGAATTGTGATGTCATCGTGGTTGACTTTACCTTTGATGAATATGAACTGTCCTTCCTTGTCTCTTTTTATTAATTTTCATTGAAAGTCTATTTTATTGGATATTAAAATTGCTATACCAGCTTACTTCCTGTGTCCATTTTCTTGGAATACCTTTTACCCTGAGGTAATGTCTATCCCTGTGGTTGAGATGTGTTTCTTGAATGCAGAAGAATGGGTCTTGTTTATGCATCTATACAGTTATTCTGTGTCTTTTTATTGGAGAATTGAGACCAATGATGTTGAGAGATATTAATGACCAGTGACTATTAAGTCCCTTTTTTCTTTTTATTTTTTTACATTTTTTATTAATTTATTCATATTATATCTCGATTGTTAGCCCTTCCCCTGTTTCCTCGAATTCCTCCCTCACTCACTCCCACTTCGCCCCTTCTTCCCTCCTCTATGTCTGTGATTAAGGGAGACCTCCTCCCCCTATATATGCTCTTAGAATATCGAGTCTCTTCTTGGTAACTTGCTATCCTTCCTCTGAGTGCCACCAGGCCTCCCCATTCAGGGGACATGGTCAGAAAAGGGGCACCAGGGTTCGTGTGAGAGTCAGATGTTGCTCTCCACTCAACGGTGGAGAATATCCTGTTCGTCGGCTAGGTCTTGGTAGGGGTTGGAAGTGTACTGCCTATATTCTACTTGGCTGGTGCCTTAGTTTGAGGATGCCCCAGGACCCAGATCTGCCTGTCATAAAGTTCTTCTTGTAGGTTTCCAGGACCCTGTGGATCCTCCTATTTCCCTATTCTTCCATGCTACTCTCGCCTAAAGTCTCAATAGGATGTCCTCTCCTCTGAGCCACTTTCTTGGTAAGTAAAGATTTTCATGGTACGTATCCCTTGGACTAGTGTTTTTATATATGTGAGTATATACCATTTGTCTCTTTTTGCTTCTGGGTGAACTCACTCATTATGATAATTTCTAGATCAATCCATTTGTCCACAAATTTTGGGAATTCCTTGTTTTTAATAGCTGAGTAGTATTCCACAGTGTAAATGTACCACAGTTTCTTAGTCCATTCTTCTACTGAGGGACACTTAGGCTGTTTCCATGTTCTGGCTATTATGTATAAAGCAGCTATGAACATGGTTGAGCATATGTCCCTGTTGTGTGGTAGGACATTTTCTGGGTATATTCCAAGGAGTGGGATAGCTGGGTCTTGAGGAAGCCCTATTCCCATTTTTCTGAGAAAGCGCCAGATAGACTTCCAAAGGGATTGTCCTAGTTTGCGTTCCCACCAGCAATGGAGTGTTCCTCTCTCTCCACATCCTCGCCAACATGTGGTGTCATTTGAGTTTTTGATCGTAGCCATTCTGATGGGTGTAAGATGGAATCTCAGTGTCATTTTGATTTGCATTTCTCTGATGACTAATGAGGACAAGCATTTCTTTAAGTGTTTCTCAGCCATTTGATATTCCTCTGTTGAGAATTCTCTGTTAAGTTCCAGGCCCCATTTCGCAATTGGGTTGTTTGCTTTTGTGGTGTTTAATTTCTTGAGTTCTTTATATATTTTGGATATTAGGCCTTTGTCAGATGAAGGGTTGGTGAAGATCTTTTCCCAGTCTGTAGGCTGTTGCTTTGTTCTACTGACAGTGTCTCCTGCCTTACAGAAGCTTCTCAGCCTCATGAGGTCCCATTTATTAATTGTTGACATTAAGGCCTAGGCTGTTGGTGTACTGTTCAGGAAGTTGTTTCCTGTGCCTATGTGTTCCAGGCTCTTCCCCACTTTTTCCTCTAACTTATTTAATGTCTCTGGTATTAAGTTGAGGTCTTTAATTCCACTTGGACTTGAGTTTTGTGCATGGAGACAAATAAGAGTCTAATTGCATTTTTCTACATGTAGACATCCAGTTAGACCAGCACCATTTGTTGAAGATGCTATCATTTTTCCATTGAATCTATTTGGCTTCTTTGTCAGAAATCAAGTGAGCAAATGTGTGTGGATTCATTTCTGGATCTTCAGTTCGATTCCATTGATCCAAAGCCTATTGCTTTGCCAGTACCACACTCTTTTAATTACTATTGTTCTGTAGTACAGCTTGAGATCAGGTATGGAGATTCCTCCGGAAGATCTTTTATTGTATAGGATTGTTTTTGCTATTCTGGGTTTTTTATTTCTCCATATGAATTTGAGAATTGATCTTTCAATATCATCAAAATATTTTGTAGGTATTTTGATAGGGATTGCATTGAATCTGTAAATTGCTTTTGGTGAGATGGCCATTCTTACTATGTTGATTCTCCTGATCCATGAACAGGGTACATTCCTCCATCTTCTGATGTCTTCTTCAATCTCTTTCTTCAGAGGTTTGAAGCTTTTTTCAAATAAGTCCTTCACTTGCTTGGCTAGAGTTACTCCTAGATAGTTCATATTGTTTGTGGCTATTGTGAAGGGAGTAGTTTTTCTAATTTCTTCCTCTGCCTTTTTGTCATTTGTATACAGGAAAGCTACTGACTTTTTTGAGTTTATTTTGTATCCTGCCAACTTGCTGAGGGTGTTTATCAGCTGTAGGAGTTCTCTGGTGGAATTTTGGGGGTCACTTATATACACTATCATATCATCTGCAAATAGGGATAATTTGACTTCTTCCTTTCCCATTTGGATCCCCTTGATCTCCTTTTGCTGTCTTATTGCTCTGGCTAGACCTTCAAGAACTATATTGAAGAGATATGGGGACAGAGGATAGCCTTGTCTTGTTCCAGATTTTAGAGGGATTTCCTTGAGTATTTCTCCATTTAATTTAATGTTGGCTGTTGGTTTGCTGTATATAGCTATTATTATGTTTAGATAAGTGCCTTGTATTCCTGATCTCTCCAGAACTTTAAACATAAATGGGTGTTGGATTTTGTCAAATGCTTTTTCTGCATCTAAAGAGATGATCATGTGGTTTTTCTCTTTCAGTTTGTTTGTATGATGGATTACATTGATGGATTTCCATATGTTAAACCACCCCTGCATGCCTAGAATGAATCCTACCTGGTCATGGTGAATGATGTCTTTGATATGCTGTTGTATTCGCTTTGCGAGTATTTTGTTGAGCATTTTTGCATCAATGTTCATAAGAGAAATTGGTCTGAAATTCTCTTTTTTTGTTGGGTATTTGTGGGGTTTAGGTATCAATGTGACTGTGGCCTCATAGAAGGAATTTGGTAATATTCTGTCCATTTCTATCTTTCAGAATAGCTTGAATAGTATAGGTATTATCTCCTCTTTGAAGGACTGGTAGAATTCTGTGCTGAAACCAACTGGCCCTGGGCTTTTTTTGGTTGGGAGACTATCAATGGTTGCTTCTATTTCTATAGGCGAAATAGGGCTATTTAATTTGTTTATCTGGTCTTGGTTCAATTTTGGCAAATGGAATTGGTCAAGAAATTTGTCCATTTCCCTTAAATTTTCGAGTTTTGTGGCATAAATGCCTTTAAAGTAGGTTCTTACGATTCTTTGTATTTCTTCAGTGTTTGTTGTTATGTCTCCCTTTTTATTTCTGATTTTGTTAATTAGGATAGTGTTTCTCTGTCTTTTAGTTAGATTGGCTAACGGTTTGTCTATCTTGTAAATTTTCTCAAAGAACCAGCTCTTGGTTTTGTTGATTTTTTTTGATTGTTCTCTTTGTTTCTTATTTATTGATTTCAGCCCTGAGTTGGATTATTTCTAGGCGTCTTCTCCTCTTGGGTGTTTCTGGTTCTTTTTTTTCTAGAGCTTCCAGATGTGTTGTTAGGTTGTTTATGTGGGATGATTCCTTTTTCTTCTTAAAGGCACTTAATGCTATACATTTTCCTCTTAGCACTGCTTTCAATGTGTCCCACAAATTTGGGTATGTTGTTCCATCATTTTCATTGAATTTTAGGAAGTCTTTTATTTCTTCCCTAATTTCTTCTGTGACCCATGTGTCATTAAGTAGAAAGTTGTTTAGTTTCCACGTGTTAGTATGCTTTTTGTTATTTTTGTTGTTGTTGAAGTCCTGCCTTAGATCATGGTGATCTGATAAGATACAAGGTATTATTTCAATCTTCTTGTATCTGTTGAAGTTTACTTTGTGACCAACTATGTGATCAATTTTAGAGAACATTCTATGGGGTGCTGAGAAAAAGGTATAATCCTTTAGGTTTGGGAGGAAAGTTCTGTAGATATCTGTTAGATCCATTTGTTTCATGACATTGGTTAATGAGGTTATTTCCCAGCTTAGTTTTTGAATCAAAGACCTATCCTTGAGTGAAAGTGGGGTGTTGAAGTCTCCCACTATTAATGTGTGGGTATCAATGAGTGGGGCAAGCTTTGTTAATAACTCTTTTACAAATGTGGGACCCCTTGTATTTGGAGCATAGATGTTCAATATCGTGATGTCTTCTTGGTTGACTTTACCTTTGACGAGTACAATGTGTCCATCCTCATCTCTTTTGATTAATTTTGGTTGAAAGTCTATTTTATTAGATATTAGAATGGCTACCCCAGCTTGTTTCTTGTGACCATTTGCTTGGAATATTTTTCCCCAAACTTTTACTCTGAGGCAATATCTGTCTTTGTGGTTGAGATGTGTTTCTTGAATGCAGAAGAATGTTGGGTCTTGTTTATGCATCCACTCCGTTAGTCTGTGTCTTTTTATTGGAGAATAGAGATCATTGGTGTTGAGAGATATTAATGACCATTGATTGGTAAGTCCCTTCATTTTTGGTATTTGTAACAGTCGAGATTTTGTGAGGTTGTGATTTTAGAATGGTATAGTTACCTATTTCCTATGTAGTTATGGTTGTAGTTTGACCAGTTGGGTGGAGTTTTCCTTCTAGTAACCTCTGTAAAACCGGATTTGTGGCTAGGTACTATTTGAATTTGTTTTTGTCATGAAATAGCTTGTCTTTTCCGTCAATGGTTATTGATAATTTAGCTGGATATAGTTGTCTTGCCTAGTATCTGTGTTCTCCTAGGGTTTCCAGAACCTCTGTCCAGGCCCTTCTGGCTTTCATGGTCTCTGCTGAGAAGTCAGGAGTAATTCTGATAGGTTTGCCTTCATATGTTACTCGGCCTTTTTCTCTTGCCACTTCCAGTATTTTTTCCTTGTTCTGTATATTTTGTGTTGTTATTATTATGTGGTGGGAAGATTTTCTTTTTAGGTCTACTCTATTTGGTGTTCTGTAGGCCTCTTGTATGCTTGTATGCATCTCCTTCTTCAAATTGGGGAAATTTTCTTCCATTATTTGATTAAAGATATGTTCTGGGCTGTGGAGTTGGCTATCATCCCTTTGCTCTATCCCAATTATTTTAATTCTTGTATGGTCTGTGTCAGGAATTTTTCAGATTTAGCATTTCCCTGAATGGTTGTTTCCAGTTCTGTGATTGTATCTTCAAGTCCTGATATTGGTTCTTCCATTTCTTACAATCTGTTAAATAAGGCCACCTCTGAGATGCTTGCTTTCTTCTCTGATGCCTCTTGATCATGTTTTTCTTCTGTGTGTTCCTGTATCATGGCTTCCATTTTTATCTTTATTTCTTGGTCTGTTTTAATTATTTCCTTCATCTGGTTATTTATATTTTTCTGAAATTCTTCAAGTGCCTCTTTATATGACCCTTTAACTCTTCAACCCTCTTGTTTGCCTCCTCCTGCATTTGTTTACAGATTTCAATTGTTTCTTCCATTATCATTTTCTTAACTAAGGACTTGAGATCATTTTCTTGACTATCGATTGCTGCTAGGTTCTCCAGGTTGTTTTCATTGGGAATGCTGGGATCTGGAGATGTCAAACTGTTTTAGTATTTGTTAGCGTTCTTTCGCTGTCCTCTTGTCCTTTTGATGGCTCTGATGTTGGAAGGTATTTTGTAGTGACCTTTGCTGGTTCAGAGTGGTTCATTGATGACTGCTGATAGGTCGGGTGCTCTTGCCTGTGAGGATCAGGGAGTGTTTCTGTGGAATAGACAGGTGATCCGGTTTAACTCCTGGTGATTTTCTTGTGCACCGTGGGCTCCAGGCTGAGTCAGCCAAAGTAGATTTCTGTTTGGACTTTACTGCTGTAATTCAGATCAGCAGTCTTGGGACCTAAAATAAGGTCTGCACACAAACGTTCTGGTTTTGTAGGTTGATCCCAGCTGCCTGTCCTTCCTGTGGCTTTGTAGTCAAGACCTCAGGTAGATCAGATCTTCTGGGTTATTGCTGTCTTTTAGCTCTGTCTCTCTACCCTGTAAAGGTGTCCAACCTCTCCCAGAACTATATGCCTGGAGGGACCAGGGTCGCTCTAGGTTAGCAATTAGACACTGCAAGCAAGACCCACGTTTTGTCTCCTGATAACGTGAGAGTGCCTGCCTTGCTCGGGTCAGGTGCCCTAGCTAGGCTCTCTCCTTCAGGGAGTGCAGGGCCAGTGCCTTGCGGCTGGGCAGCTAGGAACAGTAGGGTTGCAGAGCTCTGGGTGTCGCCCACGGAACCAGGTCTTCCTCCTGGGCTATGATGCTCCCCGTACGCTCTAGGTCAGCAATTAGACACTGCAAACACGACCCACCCACATCTCATCTCCCGATAATGTGAGAGTGCCTGCCTTGATTGGGCCAGAAGCCCCAGGTAGGCTCTCTCATTCGGGGAGTGCAGGGCCAGTGCCTTGCAGCTGGGTGGCTGGGACAAATAGGGTTGCAGAGCTCTGGGGGTCGCCCACAGAACCATGTCTTCCCACTGGGCTATGATGCTCCACTAACTCTCTAGGTCAGCAATTAGACACTGTAAGCACGACCCAACCACATCTCATCTCCTGATAATGTGAGAGTGCCAGCCTTGATCGGGCCAGGAGCCCCAGCTAGGCTCTCTTGTTCGGGGAGTGCAGGGCCAGTGCCTTGTTGTTGGGCTAGGAACAATAGGGTTGCAGAGGTCTGGCGGTTGCCTGTGGATCCAGATCTTCCTGCAGGGCTATGATGCTCCACTATCACTCTAGTTAAGACCCACGTCTCCTGCTAGGCCTGTGGAAGCAGTCCAAGCTGATTTTTCATTGCCACTGTTTGCAGGCTCAGTCCGCTGTGATTGGTGTTAGGTTGGGCCCCAGATGGCCAGCGAGCTGCAGTCCCACTTTAGCTGTCTACGTTGTGTCCTGCCACCTGTATTTCCACTCAGCCTAGGCGGGTGACCTCCGTAGTTTGGGGTGGTGTGGAAGGAGGAATTGTAGGGCAGATTCACCCTCTTCACTGAGACTCCTCTGACTGGGAACTCCGGAAAATCCCCTCCCCAAACAGCGAGACTGCTGGTTGCAGTTTGCATGTGGATTCCATTCCAGAGTTTGAGGAGTGCATTTACCACCTCCAGGATGTTGCTTGTTCCAGGGGGGTAGGCCCCCTGTTTGATCTGCAACCTTTGGGGCCCCATTCACCTACAGTTCTCAAAGTCCAGTAATCTGTGGCTCCATTTATGTCCCTGGTCTCCTCGGATTACATCAGATACATGGCTTATTGTTCGGCACCATCTTGGAATCCCCCAGTCCCTTTTTTCTATGTTGCTTGCAGTAGAGAGTTTATGTGGTTAAGTTTTTGCAACAGTGTAATTATCCTTTTCTTGTGTTATTTTGGTTGTAGTTTGTCACTTTCAGTTAGAGTTTTCCTTCTAGTAACTTCCGTAGGGACAGGTTTGTGGATAGGTACTGTTTGAATTTTTTTTTGTCAAGGTTATCTTGTTTTCTCCATCAATGGTTATTGAAAGTTTCAATGGGTGTAGTAATCTGGACTGGCATCTGTGATCTCTTAGTATTTGCAGGATCTCTGCCAGGCCCTTCTGGCTTTTATGGTCTCTGCTGAGAAGTCGAATGTAATTCTGATAGGTTTGCCATTGTATGTTACTTGGCCCTTTTCTCTTGCCACTTTTAATATTTTTTTCTTTCTTCTGTATATTTTGTGTTTTGATTATTATGTAGTGGTGGGAGGATTTTCTTTTCTGGTCTATTCTGTTTGGTGTTCTGTAGGCCTCTTGTATGTTTATATGCATCTCCTTCTTTAAATTGGGGAAATTTTCTTCTATGATTTTGTTGAAAATATTTTCTGGGCCTTGGAGTTGGGCGTATTCTCTTTCGGCGATGCCTGCTATCCTCAGGTTTCATCTTTTCATGGTGTCCTTGATTTCTTGGATGTTTTGTATCAGGAAATTTTCAGATTTAGCATTTTCTCTAATGTTTGATTCAAGTTCTATGATTGTATCTTCTACTCCCGAGATTCATTCTTCCATCTCTTGACTTCTGTTAGAGAAGCTTAGGTCTGCATTGCTTGCTTTCCTCTCTAAGTTCTTTCATTCCTGGCTTTCTTCTGTCTGTGCTTTTATCATTGTTTCCATTTTCATCTTCAGATCTTGAACTGTTTTATTGATTTCCTTAATCTGTTTTTATTTTCCTGAGTTTTATCCAGTGCCTCTCTATAGGCCTCTTTAATGTATTCAATCTGTTTGGCTGCATCTTCCTGCCTTTGTTTATGGATTTTATTAATTTCCTCCATTATCATCTTCATTACTAAAGATTTGACATCATTTTCTTGTGTTTCAGTTGTGTTTTAGTTCTTAGGGTTGATTTCTCTGGGGTAGCTAGGATCTGGAGATGCCATGTTGTTTGGAGTTTTGTTGTTTGTATTTTTATGCTGGCCTTTAGTCATCTTGCTGTCTCTGATATTGGGCGGTGGTTTCTGGTGACCTTCCCTGGATCAGGCAGGTGACCTGGTTTCATCCCCAGGGGACTTTGCTCCACACCTTGGCCTCACCACTGTGTCAGCAGAAGCTGGTGCTGGTGCTCTGTGGCCCAAGTATCAGCTCGAGGTAGTGTAGATAAAGCCGGTTATCCTGTCTTTGCCTGGGCTTTGAAAATTCTGTCCTCATTCACTGGGGCTTTGGGGGCCTAGGCTCAGTCCATCCTAGAGTGCCAAAGCCCCTGTTGGCTTGCGGGGGTTAGCTAGGATTCTGCATGACCTTTCCACTTGAGAGAGCAGATATTGTCCTCTGGCTTGTAGGAATTGGCTTGGCTCCCACCAGATCCTTTTAGACATGTTCAGTCCCATCTTGACAAAGGCAGGCACTTCCTCTGGCTTGTGGTAGCTGGCCAGGCTCTGCCAGAGCCTGTGAGAATGGCTCCCTGGGTTGCGGCAGGTGGCTAGGTCTTTGCCTATTCCTCCCAGTCCACTTCAGACACTCCAGAGAGCTTAGGAACCCGTGCTGAGCTATGGTGGCTAGCTAGACATCAGCCTGATCCATTCAACCCAGATCAATACTGCCCAAGTATGGGAGAATATTTCGCTAGGATGGCTGACTAGGTTTCCACCAGAACCATTCAGATTGTGCTGCCTTAGATCAGTCAACCCCAGTGTGGGGCTATGGAGGTGTAGCTGGTGGGTGTGTCCACAGCCACCTGGGCCCCTGTATGGGTCCTGAGTCCTTCTGTGGACTGGTGGGATGATCTGAGTTCAGATCTATCTGAAACCCACACTCTTGGGTTCCCCTGATCATTGTGTCTCTGATGTTGTTACTGTACGGCCCACAGATCAGTCAGACAGGGAGAGAGAGAGAGTACAGGTGGAGCATGCATGCTCAGCTTCACTGGGCTTTGGATATTGTGCCTGTGCGGTTGTAAGCCCTGGGGCTCTCTGTGGATTCACAGGTCTGTCTGAGATCAGAACCACCTACTTTTCTGCATTTTTGTTCAGGCTAGCTGCTCCAGGGTGGTGTTTCATGGCCTACAGTTCAATCTCAGATACTAAGTCTTTCATGTAGGGCAGGTACAGGTCCAGACTCTGGGGACTGGGCGCGCATCCTCTGTGGGCCAGGTTGATGGCTTGAGGCTAAACCCACCCGTGCTCTGCACTTTGTGAACCCCTCTCACCTAGGACTCATCTGGTCTTGTGGTCCATAGCTCCGGCTGGTTTCCTAGTCTCAGTCCTGCAGATCAGATAACTTGAGTGTTTTGTGCTGACATCTTGCATCTATCCCAATGTATTTTCTTTGAGGAATGCTAAACTTAACTCCTTTCCCTATCTCAATTTTGATAATGTGATCTGAAGTGTTCAAAAAGATACCCTTGTGCACTTATGGACCTTAGGAGAAGGCCCTGTGAAGCCATTGGCCAGGCTATAAGCTCTGCTCATCCAACTAGGAGAGGTATTAGGCTGTTTAAGTGAAATATGTATAGTGTGTGACTCATAAAGCATTTGTAAAATCTCAATATTCATCTCCTTGAGGTTCTTCCTTCCCTTGACTCACAAGAGAAGACCAGGCTGGCCTCATACTCAGAGAGATTTCCCCTGTCTCTCAAGAGTATATATTCTATTACCCTCTCTTGCTGATGCTTTAAACCTCTTACTAAATTCTCATTATTTTTTTTCTACTTTTATGTCACACATATGTATGCATGTGTATTCACATATGTATACATACCAAGAATAGTGAATGAATGTTAACTGATAGTATTCCTTGCAAAATATGAACATTATTATAGCTAACATTGAAAATTATAAAGAATCCCAAGGAATACCTATTTAGACAAAATATATCATATACAAGGCAAAAGCCTATCTTTAGTAATAAAAAGCCAAGCTATCATAGAAATAGAGCATGAAAGACTATAGGAAAAGTAATATTCTCATGAAAACAAATTATAGAATTATATCAACAAAAGTTTAGTGAGGGTTGCCCACTGTTGGGTGCCAAACTTAAAGGGAAAGTAAAGATTGAAATATAGATTTCATAATGCCTAAACATACATAGTAATTAAATCATGATTTTAAATATTGCCCACACAACAGATTAGCTTTTCATTAACAATGTCTTATAAGCAATATAATAAATGTCAAGACAACATGGGTTAGCATCATTCCAAATCTCCAAACTTGGCCCTGGTTACACATACTGTGCATCAGCCCAGGATGCTGATGCCACAAGACCAAAGCCTACCTGCATCATAGACAACATCCAACAGCCTCACCTTGGTCAAATATTCTGTGCTCTTGTGTAGTCTGGTGAAGCCTCCTATCCCTAGTCCAACTGCACAGTTCTCAGACCTACTCCTGCTCATATAACCTGTATGCCAGTCCAGCTTGGTGATTCTGCTTGATCCTGGACCACTCACACCATATTTAACTTCCAAGCCTAGCCTCAGTCATATATCTTGAAGTCATGTTTAGTTTTGTGAGTCCTTCAGATCCTACCCTCACTGTGTTATTCACAATCTCTAGATTTTCCCCAGGAACACATACTGTGGAATAACTCAGTCTGGTGAGTCTACAAAAATAATTCCACCTACACCATATCCAATCTCCATGCATAGTTCAGGTTGTACACCTTGTACACTTCCCCAGTTAAGTGAGTCCCTCTGACCCTCTCCCAACTGCATCACATCCAATCTCCAGGCAGAGCCTAGGATGCATATTTGTGTACCATCCAAGTAAGGTGAGGTCCTGGAATTTTGCCTATCCAATCTATCTCAAATTCTCAGGTCAGCTAAATCAGACAGCTCTAGGTAAGCCTAGTCTGGTGATTACACAAGACACGGGCTCACTCATGGTGTCTTCACACTCACTGGCATAACTTAGGCATCACAGCCTTGTACACCAGCATAAACATATCCAGTTGTTTATCTATTTGTATTGTTTTGCTTACCAGTGAATTGGAATCATCCTCATTCCTCTAATCCAAAATCAACACAGTATCAGAAGAATTGACCTGCCAACTCCTCATATCTGATCTCAAGTTATGAGATCCACCAAGCTTGAGCAAGAACAAAACTAAAACCAGTTTCATTCAACAGGGGCTGCCTAGAACTTCATACCTGACACAAAACCAATTAAAAAGCTCCACATGCTGATGTCTCATCACACAAGCAATATGAAGGCCAAGGTAGTATATCCACACTTCCACCAGTCCTATCAAAATCTTCTATAGTGAAAATTACCTAGATGAACCTCAGGACATGTAACTTCAAAGAACAATTGTAAATTTCATCAAACAACCAAGGGATTTAAAGAAAACATAAGCAAGCAGTTCAGTGAATTTAAAAAGAATAGCAATAAATGCCTAAATGATGTTCAAGAAAATACAAGCATAATGATTAATAAAATGATGAAGACAACTCATAATTTGACATCAGAATTTAATAAAGAGATAGAAACATTGAAGAGAACTCCAGCTGACATGAAGATGGACTAGAAAACTCAATTCCCAATTAGAAAATTCTATCTTATGAGCAAATGGATCGTGGATTGAGCAGAAGATAGAATATCAGGACTCAATGATAAAACAGAGGGATTTACATAAGTAAAGAATATGAAAAATTAAAAACACAGGGAAGGAATATGTAGGAAATATTAGTCAACATGAAAAATTAAAGCGTTCAAATTATAGGCATACATGAGAGAGAAGAATCTCAGGTCCATTACATAGACTTTATTTTCAACAAAATAATACTTCCCTATAATAAAGAAAGACATACCTTTACAGATGCAGGAAGCACACAGAACACCAAATAAACAAGATCAGAAAAAAATTCCCACGCATATCATACACTAAAGATAGAGAACAAAGAAAGACTACTGAAAGTCTCATGACAAAACCACAAGTCACATATACAGAAAAACCTATCTCAGTAGAAAGTTTTGAAAACCAGGAGAGCCTGGAATAATGCATTCCAAGACCTAAAAGACTACGACTTCCAACCTAGACTAATGTACCCTGAGAAACTATCTGCCCTAGTTTGAAGAAGAAAGAAAAGCTTTCCATGGTATAAATAAGGTAATCATGTTGACCAAATCAGCCCTACAGAAAACACTGGAAGAAGTATTTCAGATGGAAGAGATGAATAAACATAACCCAAAGACTCTAGAAAGACAACACTCAAATATGTAGTTACTCAAACATATTAGATGATGCATCTGTAAAGAAAAATAAAGTCGTGAAATTTGCAGGTAAATAAATGGTACTGGAATGTATTATTCTGAGAGACGTAGCACAAACGCAGAGAGACAAATGCTACCTGCTCTCTAGTACTTTTGGATTCTTGTTCAGAATCTTCAGATATGACTATACATCTTAGAGTAACCACAGAAAACAGGGAAAAAAGAGACCATTGTAGAGTGAAGAAGAAGGAACCATAGAGAGGAATATAGTAGGATCCATACAGGTGCTATGAAGAAGAAAATGATAAAAATGGAGAGGTTTTATCTGGGTATGAAGAAGATGAAGACAATAATGATACAAGACACTAAGAATGAGAAAAATAGGAAACATACTAGTATATGTGTGTTTAAAATACATATATGACTTATATAAATGTAGATAGATAGATAGATAGATAGATAGATAGATACATAGATACATAGATAGATACATAGATAGATAGATACATAGATAGATAGATACATAGATAGATGCACACATGCATACATACACACATACATACACAGAATTTAAGTGGTTTTACAACTGCTGAGGTACTAATGCACCTCCCTACACACACACACACACACACACACACACACACACACACACACACAGAGCAAAAGATTTTTTAAATTCTCAATGCTGAGCATTGAAAGCATACCTTTAATTTGTTGGGCAGAGGAGTCTGAGACTCCCCAAACCATATAGGCTATTGCCATTTTCTTTGATTGCCTCCCAGAACTCAAAGGTTAGACACTATTACTAAACACACTACACACTTTGGGCACAGGGCTTGGAGGAATGGACCTGGATCTGGCCTGGAAGCCTCTTCCCTGAGAGCTGGCTCTCTTAGAATCTGAAGATGTTGTGCAAGCTGCCAATGGAAGAAAAGCAATTAAAATTCCTACCCAGCTGTAATGCCTACAAATCATAAAGACTAGCATGGCAAAACATTTCAAATGGTACAATGGTGGCATTTGTATCTTAGGTGTAACCAATACCCACCCAGTTGAACTTAACATCTTCTCAATAGGAGAAAATTTATTCCTGGTACTGTAAATCTAGTCAACTATCTGTGGCTTGTGAAGTCATGGCCCTTGGATGAGAACATATTATTGCCATTTTCCTAAACCAGTATAATCCCAACTCCACTCAAAATACCTATCTTTATATCCTCTAATGAATATAATTCTCATTTCTCCTCAAATAAGCTTCTTTTTAAAGCAGACAAAGATCATTACAATAAGCGATAACTATTCAAAAATTCAGAGAACAACTGACTTTTTGGTGCCCATATCTAATTGGTACATCTACACCAGAAGCCTGACACCTAAAGCTCAGGTAATAATGTTGAAGAAGGAGCAGAAGGATTTTAAAAGCCAAAGGATCAGGTCATCTACTGTGGGGTAAGTGTCTTCTATATATGATACCTAAGAAATATCAAAAATGTGGTTGAATAAACAAGACCTTCACATTGACAATACCAGCTGACATACCAATGTAAATGAAGGAAATTTCACAACTCTGGAAGAAGAGTAACAGACAATTATAACTGCTTAGAAAGAAAGAATTAGTCTGCCCCAGGGATGAGACTTTCTTAAATGATTACCTAGTACCAAGTGTTCAGTTCTAATATTCACTCTGTCTCTCTGTCTCTGTCTGTCTGTCTGTCTGTCTGTCTGTCTCTCTCTCTCTCTCTCTCTCTCTCTCTCTCTCTCTCTCTCTCTCTGTGTGTGTGTGTGTGTGTGTGTTGTATATGTGTGTGATTTTACATATGTTAGCAATACTAAATGGACTTAGTGTGTTGTTTGTGTGTGTGCATGTGTATGTGACACTATTTATTAAAGAAGTGGTTTGTGAGTTTGAAAGGGAGTTCAGGGGACATGGGAGGAGTTGAAAGAGGGAAAAGGTTGGGTAAAATATCATATACATAGAGTACTCATATATGAAATTCTCAAAATGATGATGAAATACATGTTAAAACACACAAAACAAAACAGTATGAATACCAAGAACTATATTATAGAAATTTTCCTTGTCTTGTATGAAGCCCTGTTCATTTGTAAATGAGCATTCATAATAAAATATACAATGATTCCATTGTTATTCTCACTTTACAGATGAATATACTGATGTTGAATGAAATGAATACACTTTAGCACATTCACCGAGCCAAGAAGTGGCAGAGCCTAGTTCTTTGTCACTACTGTCTAGTGCACCAGTTAGCATCACATTAAAATATGTTTGTGGTATCTTTAATCTGGACATAAACCACATTTTGTGTTCCTTTTTAGGAGCAGACTGTTTTATTTTCCAGCCAGCCTAGAAAGTTCATATTATGAAGACTAATGGAAAATCTGTTTTCTGGAAAACACTGTGTGTTTGACTGGGAGAACTGAGCCTGCTAGTAAGTACACTAGAGGTTTCATAGACAGCTGAGTCCACCTCTAAGGGATCCATCTTAGTCTCCAGAGAGGAAGAGCCCAGCTGCATCTCTCCTGCAGCATTTTGTCCAGCTGCTCCAAAGTGCTTTGCTCACACAGGCAGCCAGGATCAGCTCTTTCTGCTTCAGATAAAAGATCTTGGTTATGGTAAGTATTTCTGCTACAAAACATACCTTTCTGCAGTTGCTTGTTTAGTTTATTTAAAACCATTTTGACAGCACTCTGCTTTTTCTGCTTCTATAAATAATCAGCCTTAATGATAAAGTATAACATGCACAACCAAACGTGCATTTACCTCTATACAGCTCCATGACCTGAATAGGCAGAGATACAAAGACATCAGTTTTGAGCATGAGCATATGATTTTTAGAACTACATTTCTCAAATCCACAATTCAGCTTAGAAATTGAACATAACGTTTTCATTAACATTGATGATATATAAAACTGCTTCTTAAAAAAAATAATAAAATCTGGACTTGCTCTGTGAGTATGGATATTTCAAACTAGTTAGGACTGGATTTTTATGTAGCAAAGTATTGTTTCTGACAGTAAGGTACAGCATGCATAAAATACTTTGGAAACACACAGAGATTTTATGCCATTCTGAAAATGACTGAGTAGACAAAGATTTCTCCATTTCTTGACTGTGACTTTCAAAGCTTTGCAATTTCACCATCACTGTCTTTTGTTCCAACTCCTTATTCAGTGTCAGAGTATAAACATGTTCTCCATACTGGTCAGTAGCTTCTTTAATTTCCCATCAGAGCTGCTTTTGGTGAATATGTCCAAAATAGCCTGCAAAGAGACTTAGTTGTCACACTTTAATTACACATTACTCTAGAGTAACTTCGAACCCTGTAGAACACCTGGCTGCTCACACAAAGAACTGAAATACAGTCATCTAAAAGATCTTTCATTTAAATGCCTTTCTCACAAAGGATGCCGTGTACTCCCTGTCTCACTTCCCCAAACAGAAGCATTCAATTTATCCATTAATGGTGAGCCCAGGGAGTTGCAGTCCAACTTCCTCCCACTGTGCCCAAACTGTTCTTAATAGACCATCTCTTTGAGTAAAGAGAGGAGTTCAGGCGTCATGCAGAATAAAATCTTGGCTTAATTTAAAACCTTGTAAGAAATGGAAGATCCATGGTGAGATGCTGGAGAACTCCCCGTGGAGACTTCCTCTTCTTCCTACATGTCAGAAGTAAGTATCATATGGAGAATTGGAAACACAGGCCAAAGGGCAGGTGCAGTAGACTGAATTCCTTGAAATGTGTACTTCTCTTCACTCCCCAGAAATCATCTTTCTCTGGCTGCCACCACTATCCCTCCTCACTATTTTGTGTTGTTCCTAACACTTTCTATCCCACAATCCACATTTCTGTTTCCTTCCCCTACATGTTATATTCCCTAATTATACTTCCAAATTTCTTGGTGAATAATTATACCACTTTGATCTAGAGTAATGATCTACAAATAAAATTTCAGCAACATAAAACAAACATATAATGACATGAAAACAAGCATAAAAAAGCCAGATGTATCTTCAAAATGTACTGAAAAAAAATACATGTCTTTTTACATTTCCTTAGTCTTGATTCATCTTACTAATGAAAAATCAAGAAAAAAAATCAATGACTCTTAGTGATGAGGCAGTGAGCAGTGTTTCAACAGAGAGTCTCATCTGAAATTTTAACCAAAATTTAAAAAAAAAAGAAAAGAAAATTTTAGTGGCCTTGAAATTCTGTAGTCCACCGGATGAATTTTGCCTGAAGTTTTTAGGTTGTTTTCTTTGAAAGTGGGTAGCTGAAGGTTTTACTCTGTCCTTTTGTATTTTCATACAATGACTTTTTGGTAGGGAGCACTTTACAGATTTCCTCAAAAGGCACATCCCACTACTGTACTCCACCTAGCCACACTACATATCTTTACTTCCTTGAGAGAGACAAACTTCTAATTTAGCTCTTTGGGCTTAGAGACGTTGAAAGCAGAGAGATGGTTTACAGATTGCCTGCTCTCATTTTCAGAAGTGTTTACCACAGCTGGACTCCTCCAAAGCTGTGCACCGTTGACTTGTCATAGCCACAAACTCTATTTCGCAAGGCACTTCTCTCACTGCAAGCACTGCCTTTTCTGATGCTCCAGGTCATTCCGAGTTCACTGCTTTGACAGCTCCTGCATTTTTCAAATGTTTGCTTTCCTGTCAGTTGCAGAATAACCTCTATAGAGCAAGACAACTACTAGAAGAACAGATTTTGGATTCCAAGTCTGATAATAGTGAAGAGACTCCAGACACATGTAGCAGAAAAGACAGATGGCAGCTTGTGAATGTGATGCATGATTACAGGCTTCCGGGCATAGGATTGTAACTGCATTACTCACAGGTAGAGCTCATTCCTATGCCGGCCTTTTATAATGAATTGAGCAGGGTCCCTTGGGCTCTCTATTATTGTTGCTTTTGTGTAAAAGTTCAAACTCCAGCAGGGTCACAAACAACATCTGTCCAACCGTGAGTCAAATCCATTGGAAAGCAGGAAAATTGCACTTTTCTGGCAGGTGCAATCATGGCTAGCCCTTTCTTCCTATATGTTGGACAAGAATGTCTTGTTGCTAGTAAGGAGAATAAAGGGAAGGCCATTTGACATAATAAATACTTTTCCTTTTGATTTTCCTCAACCCCCCATTGAACTGAGAATAATCTGACAGAAGCCACACACTGCCTGTATCAGGGACAAGTAGCACCACACTTATAGGAGTGCTGTGCTTCAGAAAAGGCCCTTAAGCTCACAGCAAATGCTGCTGCAAGAAAACTGGAAAAATATTTGTGAGACCTGCATTTTCCAGGAATCATAGCAAAACAGATTTATAAATTATGTTTGGGTCCTACATAGTCCTCCTATATATCATGTGATAGATAAATTAGGACCCTAGTGAGAAAGGGTTATCAGTGGAATTCTTTTGTGAATGGATTTCTTGACAGATGTAATGAGTGGGACACCAAGAACCCATGGAGCAGGTATTCATCTACTGATGTAAGAACTGCATGTGTACACATTCCCAGTGTTCTGCTCATGTCCATGCAAGTGCATGAATTTGTGTGTTGCGAAACTCCGAAGCTTTATGAGATGAGTACCTGGCAAGAAGTACTCTTCAATTGCTAAAACGCTGCACCAAGTTTTCTTACCACATAGTACCTATGCAAATTACCAGTTTCTCACACTTCACCAATCATAGGCTCATATTGCCTTTGTTCTTAGTGTACACTTCACCGAACAGCAGAAAAAAAAATCATTTGCCCATTGCTAGAATAAGTGTGCTCAGTATAAGACATATTAAAGGGGGTACACTGCAAGCACACCTTGTATATAACTTTAAAGTTCAGAACAAAACTCTGTAGAGGTTTAAAGTTTTTTTTCTCATACATTGCACAAATGAAGCAAGATACAGAAGTACTTTGAAAACTATCGCCAAAATTGAGAACATTTAAAGGGACAGCACTAATGAAAATGAAGACATTCTTAATCCATGAAGGATGTGCATGTGTTCACGAACACAGGAATATCACTGCTAATAAAACTAGTGCCTTGACACACTTTTTCCCTTGGCAAATGTATTTTTATTTATCCACTTTGTCCCTATTCCAAAGGCAGAAAAATCCCTATTTGTTATTGTTTAAAACTTCAGAGTACTAAGCAGTGGTCTCAAGTCACATTCCTAATTCTCAAAGTGATGTTAAGACCTTGGTTCCTTCCTTTGTCATTAACATCCTTTTAATTCACCATCATAATATGTGATTTCATGGTAAAAGAAATTGAAGTAAAACCAGTGTGTGAGAAACAAATGGTAGTATGTTTACTGTCTGCAAAGAACATAAGACCAGAAGAGGAAATGAGGTAGCTAGAAGTAGCCACTGACCTTTTACATGTTTTATCAATTTTTTAAAAAGATTTATTTATTATTTATACAGTATTCTGCCCATATGTGTGCCTGTCCACCACAAGAAGGCACCGGATCTCATTACAGGTGGTTGTAAGCCACCATGTGGGTGCTGGGAATTGAACTCAGGACCTTCAGAAGAGCAGCCAGTGCTCTTAACCTCTGAGCCATCTCTCCAGCCCCAAATTATATCAATTTTTAAATGAAGAGAATTCTCTAAATGAGGCATGACACCTCATTAATATCTCATATATTCCTGAATTCCATTTGTTGCCATAAGTTTCCAAATTCCATATATCTCATTTGCCTAATACCTAAGATATTAGAAATGCAAATCTTAGAGGAGCTTCCCAGAATGTTCCTTGATTCCACCTTCAACAGCTACCTTTACAATGAATCTAAAAAGACTTACAATACATAATACATATCAACAATAAACTCACACATCACACTATATTTACATATAAATGTTTGACAATAACTAAAGAAGTCATGAAAGTGGAGTGGAGGTGAAGGGAGAGAGGGAGGAGTACAAATGATACAAACACAAGATTAATGTACCAAATTCTCGAAAAAATACTTTAAACATAAATCTTTACACTGAAACTATGCAAAAGGATTTTTTAAAATATCTTTAAATTAGTGTCTACACAAATTTGACGTGTATATATACCTAATGAAGAGGAGGCAAAACATGGGGAAAGGAGTCTCCATACATCTCATGAGAAAGCCAGTTGGGAGCCATAGGTTTAGCCTGAGATATCTCATACCACAGTAAGAGTGTATCTATTAAATGAAGCAGTCTGAAATCTTCACACAAAGGAAAGAATAGTTGGATCTCACTGAAGCTTCATGGGAAGGCATTCAGAGGAAACAGTAAGCAGTAATAATAATATGTCAGAAAATTTAATTGGATAAAAATGATTAGATGTCACAAAAGTAGAGATTGTTCAAGTCCACAAATCTGGAGGCAGAACCTGAAAAAAATAAAAATAGGATAGTTAGCAATTCTGCCCGAGGCACTCACTCAGTGCAGCCACAGCACCCCTGCGGTGACACAGTCTGGGCGGAGTGCTCAGTTCCACCACCGGAGCTACCTCAGCACAGCCGCAGTTCTCCTGCTGTGACGTAGGCTGGGCAGAGCGCTCAGTTCCACCACCGGCACTGGCTCAGCGCAGCCACAGTTCTCCTGCTGTGGCAGGCTGAGCGGAGCATTCAGTTCCACTGGAAGCCCTAGCTCAGCGCAGCCGCAATTCTCTTGCTGTGACTCAGGCTGGGGGGAGCGCTCAGTTCCACCGGCTCTAAGATTCTGATTGGACACAGTGTGCAGTTTGAATCCAGAATTCCTGGCTGGGCTTGGCAGACAGTTCGGGCTCTGATTCAATGACTGACCACAGCACACACTTTGGGCCAAAAGACCCTAGCTGAGGTTGGTGCGTACTCCCAGCCCAAAAATTCTGGCTGGACCCTGTGTGCATTTTGGGCCCAGAATCCATAGCTGAGCTCGGCAGATGGTTCAGGCCCTGAGAAACTAGCTGAGTTCGGCCTGGGGATCAGGCCCAGTGTTCCTGGCTGGACTTGGCAGGGGACACAGAAGGCTGTGGATACCTTGGCCTGACCCAATGCTCATTCAGAGACCCAGAATGATTGCAGGACCCACAGCACAGGGGAGCTGAAGATCACTGGCTGTGAGAGTCCAAAACAACAGGACTAACCTCCTAACATCCACACCAGCAAAGTATTAGAGCCCCCAGCCTAGGGAAATCATGAGAAAACAAGTGAATCTATCATCAGACTCCCTCCATCAAACTCTGGAAGCTACCCAACAAAAATAAAGATGGAAAGATGTCTAAAGGACAGCGAAAAATCATATGCAAAAAACCCCAAAACAACATGGTGTCTCCAGTTTCCAGCTCTCCCAAAGAAAACAACCCAGAGAACTCAAATACAATGGAAATACAAGAAAATGAACTCAAATCCTTAGTAATGAGGATGGTGATGGAGGAAACAAATAAAATTGGTAACCAATGCAGGAAGACACAGACAAACAGGTGAGAGACATAAAAGAAGCACATAGAGTGGAACTGGAAAAATTGCAGGAAAATGCAAACAACCAGATGAAAGGAATAAATAAAATGGTTCAAGCTCTGAAGACCTATAAAGAGGCAATGGAAGAAACACAGGAATATACAAAAAATCAGATGAAAGAAATCAAAAAATCAGTTCAAGATCTGAAAATGAAAATGGATTCAATGATAAACACACAGAAAGAAGAAAAACGAGAACATGAGACCTCAGAGAAGAAGGAGGGCAACACAGAGGTAAGCTTTTCTAACAGAATCCAAGAGATGGAAGAACGAATCCCAGGTCTAGAAGATACAATCACAGATCTTGAAGCAACCATTAAAGAAAATGCCACATCTGGAAAACTGACACAAAACATCCAAGAGATTAAGGACAACATGAAAAGAAGAAATTTGAGGATAATAGGCATTGAAAAAAGAGAAGATATCAGACTCCAAGGCCCAGAAACTATTCTCAATAAAATCATAGAAGAAAATTTCCCCAATTGAAAGAAAGAGAAGCCTATAAACATGCAAGAGGCCTACAGAACACCAAATAGAATTGACCAGAAAAGACAAACTGCCCATCACATAATAATAAAAACACAAAACATACAGAACAAAGAAAAAATATTAAAAGCTGCAAGGGAAAAGGGTCAAATAACATTTAATGGAAAACCTATCAGAATTACACCCGACTTCTCAGCAAAGACCATAAAAGCCAGAAGGGCCTGGACAGAGATCCTGCAAACCCTAAGAGACCACAGATGCCAGGCCAGACTACTTTACCCAGCAAAACTATCAATAACCATTGATGGAGAAAACAAAATATTCCATGACAAAACCAAATTCAAACAGTACGTATCCACAAATCCAGCTTTACAGAAGGTACTAGAAGGAAAACTCCATTCCAAAGGGTCAAGCTACAACCAAAACTACCCAGGAAATAGATAACTATCCCATGGCAAAAACACAACTACACAAGCGCTTGACTAGAAACAACATCAAAATTAAGACTCTTAACAGTCACTGGTCATTAATATCTCTCAACATCAATGCTCTCAATTCTCCAAAAAAAAGACACAGACTAACTGAATGGGTGCATAAACAAGACCCAACATTCTTCTGCATTCAAGAAACACATCTCACCCATAATGAAAGGCATTACCTCAGGGGAAAAGGTTGGCAAAATTATTCCAAGCCAATGGTCACAAGAAGCAAGCAGACATAGCCATTTTAGTATCGAACAAAATAGCCTTTCAACCAAAATTAATCAAAAGGGATGAGGAAAGACACTTCATACTCATCAAAGGTAAAGTCAACCAAGATGACATCACAATTCTGAACATTTATGCTCCCAATACAAGTGCACCCACATTTGTAAAATATCTGCTAAAAAAGCTTAAACCAGACATCGATCCCCACACAATAATAGTGGAAGACTTCAATACCCCACTCTCACTGAAGGATAAGTCATTGAAACAGAAACTAAGACGAGAAATAACATCATTAACCAATGCCATGGGTCAAATAGATCTAACAGATACCTATAGAACATTTCACACAAAGAAGAAAGAATATACCTTCTTCTCTGCACCCCATGGAACCTTCTCCAAAACTGATCACATTGTAGGTCACAAAGCAAGCCTCAATAGATACAAGAGGATTGAAATAATACCTTGTATCCTATCAGATCACCATGCTGTTAGGCTGCTATTCAACAACAACAGAAATAACAAAAGCCTTCACGTACATGGAAACTAAACAACTCTCTGCTAAATGACACCTGGGTCAGGGAAGAAATAAAGAAAGAAGTGAAGGAGTTTCTGAAATTCAATGAAAATGAAGGAACAACATACCCAAATTTGTGGGATACATTGAAAGCAGTGCTAAGAGGAAAATTCATAGCACTAAGTGTCTTTAAAAAGAAATTGGAAACATCGCACATAAGCATCTTAACGACACAACTGGAAGCCCTAGAAAAAAAGAAGCAGAAACACCCAAAAGGAGTAGACGTCTGGAAATACTCAAACTCAGGGCTGAAATTAACAAATTAGAAACTAAGAAAACAGTCCAAAGAATCAACAAAACCAAAAGCTGGTTCTTTGAGAAAATCAACAAGATAGACAGACCATTAGCCAAACTAACTAAAAGGCAGAGAGACAGTATTGAAATCAACAAAATCAGAAATGAAAAGGGAGACATAACAACAGACACTGAAGAAATACAAAGAATCATAAGATCCTACTTTGAAGGCGTATACGCCACAAAATTTCAAAATCTAAGGGAAATGGACGATTTTCTTGATCAAGTTCACTTGCCAAAGTTGAGTGAAGAACAGATGAACAAGCTAAAAAGTCCCATTTCCCCTACAGAAATAGAAGCAATCATCGATAGTCACCCAACCAAAAAAATCCCAGGGCCAGATGGTTTCAGTGCAGAAATCTACCAGACCTACAAGGGCGAGCTAATACCGATACTCTTCAAGCTACTCCAAAAGATAGAAATGGATGGAACATTACCAAATTCATTCTATGAGGCCATAGTCTCATTGATACCTAAACCTCACAAAGACTCATCAAAGAAAGAGTATTTCAGACCAATTTCTCTTATGAACATCGATGCAAAAATACTAAAAAAAATACTTGCAAATCGAATACAAGAATACATCAAAGATATCATTCATGATGACCAAGTAGGCTTCATTCCAGGCATGCAGGGATGGTTTAATACAGGGAAATCCACCAATGTAATCCACCATATAAACAAACTGAAAATAAAAAAACCACATGATCATCTCCTTGGATGCAGAGAAAGCATTTGATAAAATCCAAGACCCATTTGTGTTTAAAGTTTTAGAGAGATCAAGGATACAAGGCACTTTCCTCAACATAATAAAGGCTATATACAGTAAGCCAATAGACAAAATCAAAGTAAATGGTGAGATACTCATGGAAATTCTTCTAAAATCGGGAACAACACAGGGCTGCCCATTCTCTCCATATCTCTTCAATATAGGACATGAAGTTCTAGCCAGAGCAATAAGAAAACAAAAGGAGATCAAGGGGATCCAAATGGAAAAGGAGGAAGTCAAATTATCCCTATTTACAGATCATATGATAGTGTACATAAGTGACCCTCAAAATTCCACCAGAAAACTCCTACAGCTGATAAACACCTTCAGCAAAATAGATGGATACAAAATTAACTCAAAAAAGTCTGTAGCCTTCCTATACACAAATGACAAGCTTGCAGAAGAAGAAATTAGGAAAACCACACCCTTCATATTAGCCACAAGCAATATAAAATATTTAGGAGTTACTCTAACTAAGCAAGTGAAGGACTTGTTTGAAAAAATTTTCAACACTCTGAAGATAGAGACTGAAGATGACTTGAGAAGATGGAATGATCTTCCTTGCTCATGGATCAAGAGAATTAACATACTAAAAATGGCAACCCTACTAAAAGCAATCTACAGATTTAATGCAATCCTTATCAAAATACCTACACAATTTTTTAAAGACGTTGAAAGTTCAATTCTGAACTTCATATGGAAAAACAAAAAACCCAGAATAGCTAAAACAATTTTGTACAATAAAAGGTTCTCCAGAGGAATCTCCATACCTGATCTCAAACTGTAGTATAAAGCAATAGTAATGAAAACACCATGGTACTGGCACAGCAACAGGCTGGTTGATCACTGGAATTGAATCGAAGTCCCAGATATGAATCCACACACATATGGTCACTTGATTTTTGACAAAGAAGCCAAATCCATTCAATGGAAAAAGGATAGCATCTTCAACAAATGGTGCTGGTCTAACAGGAGGTCTATGTGTAAAAAAATGCAACTGGACCCATATTTGTCACCTTGCACAACCCCAAATCCAAGTGGATTAAAGACCTCAACATAAAACCAGAGACACTAAGTCACTTAGAAGAAAAAGTGGGGAAGAGCCTGGAACATATTGGCACAGGAGACAACTTCCTGAACAGAATACCAACGGCCCAGGCCTTAATGTCAACCATTAATAAATGGGACCTCATGAGGCTGAGAAGTTTCTGTAAGGCTGGAGACAGTGTCAAGAGAACAAAGCGACAGCCTACAGACTGGGAAAAAATCTTCACCAACCCTACATCTGACAAAGGTCTAATATCCAAAATATATTAAGAACTCAAGAAATTAAACACCACCAAACCAAATAACCCAATTGAGAAATGGGGCTTGGAACTAAACAGAGAATTCTCAACAGAGGAATATCAAATGGCTGAGAAACACTTAAAGAAATGGTCAACCTCCTTAGTCATCAGGGAAATGCAAATCAAAACAACTCTGAGATTCCATCTTACACCCATCAAAATGGCTAAGATCAAAAATTCAAGCGACACCACATGCTGGCGAGGATGTGGGGAGAGAGGAACACTCCTTCATTGCTGGTGAGAATGCAAACTAGTACAGTCATTTGGAAATCTATCTGGTGCTATCTCAGAAAACTGGGAATAGGGCTTCTTCAAGACCCAGCTATTCCACTCCTTGGAATATACCCAGAAGATGCCCCAGCACACAACCAGAAAATTTGGTCAATCATGCTCATAGCAGCCTTATTCATAATAGCCAGAACATGGAAACAGCCTAAGTGTCCATCAGTAGAAGAATGGATAAAGAAACTGTGGTACATATACACTATGGAATAATACTCAGCTATTAAAAACAAGGAATTCACGAAATTTGTGGATAAATGGATTGAGCTAGAAATGATCATAATGAGTGAGTTTACCCAGAAGCAGAAAGACTTAAATGGTATATACTCACTTATATCTGCATACTAGCCCAAGGGGCATGTCCCACGAAAGCCTTCACTTACCAGGAAACTGGGACAGAGGGGAGGGCATCCTATCGGGACTCTAATTGAGAGAAGCATGGGAGAATAGCAAAGTAAAAGGATCCAGAGAGTCCTAAAAACCTACAAGTAGATCATTATGATAGGCAGATTTGGGCCCAGGCGTCCTGCTCAAACTAAGGCACCAGCCAAGGACAATACAGGCGGTAAACTTTAAACCCCTACCCAGATCTAGCCAATGGTCAGAACATTCTCCACAGTTGAGTGGAGAGTGGGATATGGCTTTCTCACATACTCTGGTGCCTCACATTTGACCATGTCCCTTGGATAGGGAGACCTGGTGGCACTCGGAGGAAAGAAAGCAGGTTGCCAAGAAGAGACTCGATACCTTATGAGCATATACACGGGGAGGTAATCGCCCTCAGGAACAGTCATAGGGGAGGGGAATAATGGGAAAATGGGAGGGAGGGAAGAATGAGAAGATACAAGGATGGGATAAACATTGAGACGTAACAAGAATAAATTAATAAAAAAATTTTAAAAAATAATTAATAAAAAAATAGGATAGTTATTAGAAGCCCATATACTTTCCTTGGTAAAGAAGAAGACAGGATGGTTTCAGTAATTATCACACTAGAACAGTGACAAAATAAGCCTTCATTAACACCTGCGTTTCAATAACTAAACTTTAAGCCTCGACAGTGTGAAAGCAGAGCACATGGTGGCAGAGCATATGGTAAGTCTCTTGATTTGTTTAGAGATTGTAGTTTATAAGATGCTTCAGAAGGGTTGAAGGGAAGAGTTTAGACAGAATGAAGATTATTAACTGTGTACACTTCATGCACATAAAGCATTTTGTTTTCTGTAAAATATATGGGGTTATTTTATGGATAAAATACTAAAAAATGACTATATAGCATACTACCTAAGTGGTTCCAAAGAACACCAGATGAGAGAGTAAACGAAATTTATTCCTGGGGCTAGAACAAACAGATATCTTGGAATATCCTAAAGACCTATGAGTCACATAAGTTTTAGAGATACATAAATACATAAACAAATAAATACCTTTCATCTCTAGAGGCCAAAACATTCATTGGTACAGTAGTTACTTTAGCTAAAGTGTCTATTTCTTAATAATGGAATTCAACTTTTTAGCTCACACCAGGACTATTAAGTTCAGACAATTAAAATCCAGTAGCAAGGAATAAACTGGAAGGATGTTTTACATGCCTGACATTTCATGAATGGAGTCTCTTTATTTCATGACCACTTCCTAATCAGTGAACTACAAAACTAAGTATCTGAGTTCTCCAGGGATATGAGGATGATTCAATGTTCTTGCTGTCACTTGTGGAAATATGAACTTGTTATGCGTGAATATTTTGATTATCCTGGAATATGCCTACACTTTCTACCAGTGGGACACTAACTAACTGCAGACCAAAGTAGGAGGAGCATTTTAAAGGAATTTATCAAAATAATTATAGGAGAATATTTTCATTAAAAATAAATTAGTATAATTCTAATAGAATCATAATTCTTTCAAATGTTCTTCTGTGTACACTCTATCTTTGTTACCTATAATGATTTGACATTCATTTAAAATTAACTGCTTCTTCCAGAGTGTGGAAAAAATCTGATTTAGAGTTCTGTTCAGGACTTAGCACAATAGGAAATGATGCGGAATTACTGCGAAAAAGAGAATACATCTCTTAAACTTGTTGACAAGTAGCCACTCTCTGAAATTAAATTATATTTAAAAAATGAAAAGAAAAAGTTTGTCAAAGATTAACCAAGAGGATCTTTCCTGTAGGAAAAAGATGTGCTTAAAAAATTAAGTGGAAAGAATCAAGAGCTGAAGGGTTTTACAAACCTGAAAAAAATTATCAGTTACAATAAGACCCCTCCATTTAAATCTCTTTTTGTTTAAAATCAGGTATTTCTTGATTCTCAAATTTTTTACAGAGATTCTCCAAGGGAGTACAAATAGAATTAATATTTGTCATTTAAAATTCTTCAAAATAGCCTCTCTAAGCCTCAGCAAGAAACACATTATCATAATTGGCTTAAACATGACCATGTTAGAAGAACATGAAAAGCTATGATGGTCCATAATATCCAAAATGCATACAGACTGGAGTAAATATTTATAAAACATGACCCCAATCAGAAGATCTCAGAGCCTCATATTATACCCCTAATATTTTAATGGGGTGCACATGGTGACATATTTTGTCTCAAAAAAGTTCTATCTTGTTTACTTTCTCTCTCCTTTTTCCTCAATTACATTTTTGTTATTATATTTATTATGACAAAGAACAAAAACATTTCTTCTGTGAGTCATATCCCCTTTACTTTGAAATGAATGTCTTTCAATTTGTTTTTAAAAGCAAACCTTTAAAAACAAGTGAATCCACATACCAAATATAATTGCAGAAATTCTGCATTTTAAAATTTAACAGAAAACAACATTAAGTAATGTTTTGTTCATATTTAAAATGCGTATTAAGCAGCATAATTTGTGAAGTGGCCTCTTCCTTTTTTTCCAGTGGAAGATTAAAATGTAACAAGAAAACGGTGCTTGGGCTACATTTGTTTGAGCCTAGCAACTTCTCATTCTGCAACTCTGCCTTTGAGAAGACATGTTGGGAAATGTTGAAGATGGTAACAGAACAGTGTGTAACAGGCAAGATTATCTCATATCAATAAATTCCACTAATATCAATGAATGTCCTAATACACCAATAAATTATGACTACTGACTGTGTCATGTAACTCCACTTAAATTTAATGAGTAAATAAATAAATGAAGATGAATTACAATCATTTTCTTGAATTTTCTGTACTTAGGAAACCATTTAATGAAATGTGTAGGTGAACAAAGTAGAAACTTGGGAAAAGAATAAAATACAAGTGTCCAAAATATTACAGAAATAAGAGCTCATTGGACAGAAATTCCAAAGATGACAACTTCTGAACTGAACTCTCATTTACAGAATCATTAACCTTTCAGTTGGAGACAATTTAGTAGTCACCCATTTTCGGAGGTCTCCTCCTAGCCTAGTTAAATTTGACTTGAGGAGTGTGGAGTAACAAGTCCATGAATCAAAGTTTAAGAAGCCCTGATATTATCTAGTCATTCTATCACTTCAAGAATCTCTTAATAATGCCTCCAGTCTTGTGCCATCTGATATGAAGAGTTACACTTACACCTACAAGCAGTTTATGACTTCAAAAAGAAGCACATTTCACTTTCTGTAAGGTCTGACTGCTAATCAAATTCCATTTGGCAAGCACATATTGGAAGCCTACTATGTTCCTGGAACCTTATATACATTATTTTAACATTATTTTTTAATTTTTATAATAGCAGCATCAAATAGTTTAATTCCTCATTAACAAATGAAGGAGTGAAGCTCTGACAGGTTGAATAGCATCTCCAAATTCATGTAACTAAATGGCAGAGCTTCTTTGCACACGTGACCTCATTTATTTCTTAAATATAACTAATAAAATACAAACTGCTAGCTCTGATTTACAAATTAACATGCCAAACACTTGAAAGGTTCCTGTGATAATTCAAGCTCAGCCAGTAGGTTGGTGATTCAAAGTTACTTTGGTCTCTATAATCATTGTGTATTATTACTTCTCCAAGTGAAAATTTGCATGTAACTAGCTGTTCAGTTCATTGTCTTTTTCTTGCCCATCTAAGGTAAGTAATATAAAATCCATAAAAGCAAGAACTCTAAAGTAAGAAAAAGAATCATAAGAACAAATTATTGCTTTATTTCCAATGCTAAAAACAGAATGTGTTGGCTAGGTAAATTATTGTCTAATTTATTTTATTTTATTATTTTATTCTTATTATATCTCAATGGTTATCCCATCCTTTGTATCCTCCCATTCCTCTCTCCCTTTCATTTTCCCCTTACCCCCTCATTTATAACTGTCACTGAGGAGGACTTCCTCCCCCCTTTATATGCTCATAGGGTATCAAGTCTCTTCTTGGTAGCCAGCTATCCTTCCTCTGAGTGCCACCAGGTCTCCCCATCCAGGGGACGTGGTCAAATATGAGGCACCAGAGTACGTGTGAAAGTCATACCCCACTCTCCACTCAACTGTGGAGAATGTCCTGTCCATTGGCTAGATCTGGGTAGGGGTTGGAAGTTTACGGCTTGTATTATCATTGACTGGAGCCATAGTTTGAGCGGGACCCCTGGGCCCAAATCTGCCTATCATAATGTTCTACTTGTAGGTTTCTAGGACCCTCTGGATCCTTCTACTTTGCTATTCTCCCATGCTTCTCTCATCTAGAGTCCCAATAAGATGTTCTCCCTTCTGTTCCAGTTTCCTGGTAAGTGAAGATTTTCATGGGACATGCCCCTTGGGCTAGTATGCAGATATAAGTGAGTATATATCATTTGACTCTTTCTGCTTTTGGGTGAACTCACTCATTATGATCATTTCTAGTTCAATCAATTTGTCCACAAATTTTGAGAATTTTTTGTTTTTAATAGCTGAGTAGTATTCCATAGTGTAAATGTACCACAGTTTCTTTATCCATTCTTCTACTGAGGGACACTTAGGCTGTTTCCATGTTCTGGCTATTATGAATAAGGCTGCTATGAACATGGTTGAGCAAATTTTCTTGTTGTGTGCTGGGGCATCTTCTGGGTATATTCCAAGGAGTGGAATAGCTGGGTCTTGAGGAATCCCTATTCCCAGTTTTCTGAGATAGCACCAGATAGATTTCCAAAGTGGCTGTACTAGTTTGCATTCTCACCAGCAATGAAGAAGTGTTCCTCTCTCTCCACATCCTCGCCAGCATGTGGTGTCGCTTGAATTTTTTATCTTAGCCATTCTGAAACAGAAACTAAGCTGAGAAATAACATCATTAACCAATGCCATGAATCAAATGGATCTAACAGATATCTATAGAACCTTTCACCCAAACAAGAAGAAATATACCTTCTTCTTCGCACCCCATGGAACCTTCTCCAAAATTGATCACTTCGTAGGTCACAAAGCAAGCCTCAACAGATACAAGAGGATTGAAATAATACCCTGTATCCTATGAGATCACCATGGTCTTAGGCTGCAATTCAACAACAGAAATAACAAAAAGCTTACACATACGTGGAAACTAAACAACTCTCTGCTAAATATTGTCTAATTTATAAAATATTTTAACAAATATTCTTGAGTATCCCACTATTTCGCAAGCTATCATAGATACTAATTTTACAGAACATATTCAATCCTCCTTGAAATAGTTTTTAAGTTGATTCAGTATTTGTAGTCTTTTTTATTTTCTTCTCTTCTGTAATTCATAGCCCTATTTTATTATATCTCATGTGACATGATATTACCTAGATATTCTCCTCTGGACCCTGTAATAGTTAGTTCATCAAGTAAAGCAAAGAGTTCTTTAATGGCCTGACCCATTTTCTCGTACTATGTACTTGCTTTAATGAAACTCAAGATTGTCATTGTACTTTTTAGCTACTGTGTTATGTCATTTGACTCTATTGAATAGGAAACAAGAGGAAATACCTAGGGTCCTTTCCATAATAGTGCTATCATTCTATAAATATCTCTATACTTAAGTATGAATTCATAATTATTATCATTAAGTTTTACCTCATAATTTAAACTTCATTTTTCCACTCTTTAAATAAAATTGACTATCATTTTTCTTCATATGTATGCCGATGGTGTACATATGCATATGTGTATCATATGTAGGTACAAATGCATGTGCACATGTATGTGGAGGCTTAAAGTTGATGTCTGTTGTCATGTCTGCTAGGTCTCCATCTTATACTAGGCACCATCTCTCACTGAACTTAAAAATTACTTTTTGAGCTAGTCTGCTTATCCATCTTGCCCCAGGAATTCTTTATCTAAGATTACAGTCAGACCACCTCACCCACTTGGCTTTTATGTACCTTCTGGGGATTCAATCTGGTCCTTAGGTTTGCAAGGCAAGCACTTTACCTGCAGAGCCACCTTTCCAGATGCAAATTTGACTCTTGAGTGTTGGAGCATTTTTATCTATTCTCAATATTAGAACTAAATCACCAGAAGAATATGCAAGCAAGGCTATTACAACAATGAATTCATCCTGACAATTACTTAATATATAATAAGGGACAGACTTAGAGTTCAGTATCAAGGCATTAGAGACATATTTTCTGGTTAGTAATTTCTTACCAATCAAGATTTTTTTAGATCAGTTATTCAGCCTATTAATAATATGAACTTACTTACAGTAGAATTAAAGCCCATATTTTAGCATTTAATCCACAGAATAATCACAAATTACAGTTTTGCTGAAATTGAAATACCTTATGTGCAGTACATACTCAATAATCCTAATTAATACTTATCTCTTATTTCTTCTCCACAGACCTCAGAGGAAGAATTGTCCAGAAAGGCAAGAATGCATCACATTTTGCCTTTAAAACATTCAGGTTTTGGTCTTTACTTTTTTTTAAACACATTTTTATTGAAAAATAAAATAATTCATATTACATCTCATTTTCTATCCCATCCCATACATCCTCCCATTCCTCCCTCCCTCCCACTTTCACCCCAATCCCCTTCCCAATGACTGTGACCAAGGGGGACCTCCTCCCCCTGAATATGGTGCTAGGGTACAAGTCTCTTCTTGGTAGTCGGTTATCCTTCCTCCAAGTGCCATTGGGCCTCTCCCACAAAGGGACATGGCCAAATATGGGGCACCAGAGATCCTGTGAAAGTCAGTCCCCAGTCTCCACTTAACTGTGGAGAATGTTCTGTCCCATGATTAGATCTGGGTAGGGGTTTGATGATGACTGCATGTTTTGTCCTTGGTTGGTGCCTTAGATCAATCAGAACCCCTGGGCTCAGATCCACCCATCATAATGTTCCTCTTGTAGGTTTCTAGGACCCTCTGGATTCACCTACTTCCCTATTCCCTATATTTTTCTCACTTAGAGTCTCAATAGGATGTTCTCCCCTCTATCCCACTTTCCTGGTAGGTGCAGACTTTCATGGGACCTGCCCCTTGGGCTAGTGTCCAGTTATAAGTGAGTATATACCATTTGAGTCTATTAAAATGTTAAGAGGAAGATTTCCCCCATTTTTATTATAAGAATAAGAAAAACCTAGAGTTACAGAATCTCTTTCATTCTCTTTGAAGTCAGCCATCAGGACAGGTTTTCTGGTTTCTGCCACCATCACACCTTTCTGAAACTCTCACACATTCCACTTATGATGAATGCATGGCCACAGAAACAAATAGTCCAGTCTAGATTATTTTCCATATAGCAAAATAGAGTCCATTAGCATGTTAAAATGATCACTACCCTGTTTTGTTTTCCCTTGGTTCTCATGATGCAATGAAAAGTTGAATGAATAAAATTTTAAAACGTGATTTTAATGTAGTCATATATTAGTTAATATGGATAATAAGCAAAGTAAACAAATATTCATATGAATTTGAATTAAAGGAGAATGCAAAATCTTTTTGTGCTTTTATCTGGGAAATTATGTCTGAAGATAAAAATTAACATATACCTCATTAATGTGTAGGGTTATTGTTCAAACCAGCAGATATTACACTGCAGTTAATTGTATTAGCAATTATGACAAAAGAGATCCTTTTTATCTAGAATAGCAGCTTTCAACTAATCATTTCAAACAAGGGAAATGAAAGGAATAATTTTGTTTAAAAAGTGTTTGTCCTTTGAACTTCATCTATTCAACTTCTGAAATGCTTATTAAAACAGAGTTCTGTGCAGCACATTTTAAACTTTAAGTAATTATAACACCCAGTGTGCATTTCTGTAAAACATCAGTAGCTGACAATGCTACTTCATAAAACATATATATTAGACTACACAGTTGCTTTTATAGTTCAGATAAAAACAAAAAGGGAAGAACTCTGTTAACAAGGTGACAAACTGAAGGGAGTTACAGGGAACTTGCTCAGGGAGGCCAGACCTGAAATGATCTGAGGCCCCAGAGCTAATGATGGTAATGTCTTCAACTTGCTAACGGAAATCAATACATCCTTTGTTATTCTTTCTGCCAGTGAGCTAGACTCACATCGGCTAATGACAAAGTGAGAGCTTTCCCTGGGTAATGTCAGCTCAAAGAGCGACCTGAGAAACCTATTCCTAAATTAAGCTGATGGTGCTATAAAAATTGGCCAGTTCTGAGATGGAGAGATGGCTCAGGTGTTCAAGCCTAGGCTCACAACCAAAAAATTGTCCAGTTCTGTGATAATCTTACAAGACATATCATAGCATTGGAAATATATAAAAATGTTGCATTCTAATTCCAAAGTCTTCATTAATATATTCCAATTGTCACATTGAGAACTACATATATACACATAGTGGTAGTCATCTTGTTGCTATGGTAACAAATACCTGAGATAATCTAGAGTAAATATATTTATTTGGGCTCATGAATTTAGGAACTCCTATCCATGAGCAGTTGGACTCATAGATCCTCACAAGAGTACATGGTAAAGCAAAGCTATTACCTTATGTACAGCAAAAAAGATTGTGGGATAGCAGAGAATCAAAATATATGTTTTTTACTGGTGGGGCCATATCACCAGAAGACATTACACTAAGGCTTCACCTTTTCAAGTTCACATTGCCTGCCTGTAGTCACTGACAAGCTTCAATTTGAACAAAGCCTTTAGCAACAAGCCTTTCTCTTTAAGGGTATGATTTAAACTCACCCAAACCCATACACACACATATCCTATAAGGTAGAGTAACCTTCAAAAGCATATTAAATTACAGGAAATGTTCATGATGATAAATTTTCCCTAAGAGATAATTTGGGCATTTATATCCAGTTACTTTTAAACTTTATAAAATGTCTGCAAGTGTTTCATTAATATCTCTCAAAATCAATGGTCTCTATTCTCCAATAAAAAGACACAGACTTACTGAATGGATGCATAAACAAGATCCAACATTCTTCTGCATTACAGAAACACATCTCACCCATAAAGATAGACATTACCTCATAGTAAAAGGCTGGAAAAATGTTCCAAGCAAATGATCACAAGAAGCAAGCAGGCATAGCCATTTTAATATCTAACAAAATAGACTTTCAGCTGAAATTAATCAGAAGGGATGAGGAAGGACACTTAATACTCTTCAAAGGGAAAATCAACTAAGATGACACCACAATTCTGAACATCTATGCTCCAATATAAGAGCACCCACATTTGTAAAAGAACTATTAACAAAGCTTAAACCACACATCAATCCCCACACATTAATATTGGGAGACTTGAACACCACACTTTCATGGAAGGATAGGTCATTGAAACAGAAACTAAGCTGAGAAATAACATCATTAACCTACATCAAGAATCCAATGGATCTAACAGATATTTGCAGAACTTTTCACCCAAACACAAAAGATTATACCTTCTTCTCACCACCCCATGTAACCTTCTCAAAATTGATCTCATAGTAGATCACAAAGCAAGCCTCAACAGATACAAGAAGATTGAAATAATACCTTGTAGCCTATCAGATCACCATGGTCTAAGGCTGGACTTCAACAACAGAAATGACAAAAATCCTACACACATATGGAAACTAAACAACACTCTACTTAATGACACATGGATCAGGGAAGAGATAAGGAAAGAAAATAAGGACTACTGGAAATTCAATGAAAATAAAGAAACAATATACCCAAATTTGTGGGACACATTGAAAGCAATGCTAAGCAGAAAATTCATAGCACTAAGTGCCTTTATAAAGAAATTGGAAACATTCCACATAAGCAACTTAGTGACACATCTGGAAGCCCTAGGAAAGAAAGAAGCAGAAACACCCAAGAGGAGAAGACAATTGGAAATAATCAAACTCATGGCTGAAATCAATAAATTAGAAACAAAGAGAACAATTCAAAGAATCAATAAAACCAGGAGTTATTTGCTTGAGAAAATCAACAAGATAGACAAACCATTAGCCAAACTAACTAAAAGGCAGAGAGACAGTATTGAAATCAACAAAATCAGAAATGAGAAGGGAGACATAACAACAGACACTGAAGAAATACAAAGAATCATAAGATCCTACTTTAAAGGTATATATGCCACAAAATTTGAAAATCTAAGGAAAATAGATAGTTTTCTTGATCAATTCCACTTGCCAAAATTGAATCAAGATCAGAAAACCAAATTAAATAGTCCTACTTCTCCTAGAGAAATAGAAGCAATCATTGATAGTCTCCCAACCAAAAAAAACCCAGGTCCAGATTATTTCAGGGTAGAATTCTACCAGATCTTCAAAGAGGAACTAATACCGATATTCTTCAAGCTACTCCAAAAGATAGAAATGGATGGAACATTACTAAATTCATTCTATGAGGCCACAGTCACGTTGATACCTAATCCCCACAAAAACCCAACAAAAAAGAGAATTTGAGACCAATTTCTCTTATGAACATTGATGCAAAAATATTCAATAAAATATTCACAAAACAAATATAAGAACATATCAAAGATATCAATCACCATGACCAGGTAGGCTTCACTTCAGGCATGCAGGGATGGTTTAATATATGGAAAGTCACCAATGTAATCAAACATATAAACAAACTGAAAAAAAACCACATTATTATCGCCTTAGATGCAGAAAAAGTATTTGACAAGATCCAACACCCATTTTGTTTAAAGTTTTGGAGATATCAGGAATACAGAGCACATACCTAAACATAACAAAGGCTACATACAACAAATCAATAGTCAACATCAAATTAAATGGAGAGATACTCAGGGAAATTCCACTAAAATCAAAGACCAGAGAAGGCTGCCCACTTGCCCCATATCTCTTCAATATAATACTTGAAGTTCTAGCCAGAGCAATAAGACAACAAAAGGAGATCAAGGGGATACAAATGGGAAAGGAGGAAGTCAAATTATCCCTATTCACAGATGATATGATAGTGTGCATAATTGACACCCGAAATTCCACCACAGATCTCCTAAAGCTAATAAACATCTTCAGCAAATTGGCTGGATACAAAATTAACTCAAAAAAGTCAGTAGCCTTCCTATGTACAAATAACAATCATGTAGAGGAAGCAATTAGGAAAATTACACCCTTCACAATAGTCACACGCATTATAAAATATCTAGAAGTAACTCTAACAAAACAAGTGAAGGACTTGTTTGAAAAAAAAAACTCAAATTTCTGAAGAAAGAGATCAAAGATGACATCAGAAGATGGAAGGATTTCCCTTGTTCATGAATCAGGAGAATTAACATAGTAAAAATGGTCATCTTACCAAAAGCAATTTACAGATTTGATGCAATCCCTGCCAAAATACCTATACAATTTTTTAAAGACATTAAAAGGTCAGTTCTCAACTTCATTTGGAAAGACAAAAACAAAACAAAACAAAACAAAAAAACAAAACAAAAAGCAGAATAGCTAAAACAATCCAAAAAAATAAAGGACCCTTAGGAGGAATTTCCATACACAATCTCAAGCTGTACTATAGAGCAACAGTAATTAAAACAGCATGGTACTGGCACATCAATAGGCTGGTTGATCAATGGAATCAAATCAAAAACCCAGAAATGAATTCACACATATAGTTACTTGATTTTTGAAAAAGAAGCCAAATCTATTCAATGGAAAAATGATAGCATCTTCAACAAATGGTGCTGGTCTAACTGAATTGCTACATGTAGAAAAATGCAATTAGACCCATATTTGTCACCATTCACAAAACTCAATAGAAAACGAGGGACACTAAGTCGGTTAGAAGAAAAAGTGGGGAAGAGCCTGGAACTCATTGACACAGGAGACAACTTTCTGAACAGAACACCAATAGCCCAGGCCTTAAGGTCAACAATTAATAAATGGGACCTCAGGAGGCTGAGAAACTTCTGTAAGGCAGGAGACACTGTCATCAACAGAACAAAGTGACAGCCTACAGCCAGGGAAATGATCTTCACCAACCCTATATCTGACGAAGGTCTAATATCCAAAATATATAAAGAACTCAAGAAATTAAACACCACCAAACCAAATAACCCAATTGAGAAATGGGGCTCAGAACTAAACAGAGAATTCTCAACAGAGGAATATTGAATGGTTGAGAAACACTTAAAGAAATGCTCAACCTCCTTAGTCACCAGGGAAACGCAAATCAAAACAACTCTGAGATTCCGTCTTACACCCATCAAAATGGCTAAGATCAAAAATTCAAGTGACACCACATGCTGGCGAGGATGTGGGGAGAGAGGAACACTCCTTCATTGCTGGTGGGAATGCAAACTTGTACAACCACTTTGGAAATCTATCTGGTGCTTTCTTCAGAAAACTGGGAATAGGGCTTCCTCAAGACCCAGCTATTCCACTCCTTGGAATATACCCAGAAAATGCTCTACCACACAACAAGGACATATGATCAACCATGTTCATATCAGCCTTATTCATAGTAGGCAGAAACTAGAAATAGCCTAAATGTCCCTCAGTTGAAGAATGGATAAAGAGACTGTGGTAAATTTACACCATGGAATACTACTCAGCTATTAAGAACAAGGAAATCCTGAAATTTGTGAGCAAATGGATGGATCTAGAAATGATACAAACTGAGTGAGTTAACCAAGGGGTCTGATCAAACTATTGCACTAACCAAGGACAATACAAGTATTAAACATCAAACCCCTACTCTGACCTACCCACAGGACATTCTCCACAGTTATATGGAGAGCAGGGACTGACTCTGACATGAACTCTGGTGCCACATATTTGACCACCTCCTCTGTACTGTCTATACATTTTTACATCCTTAAATTTTGACATACAAACATTTACATTTGAAGCATAACCTTTGAATATAACACATGATTGTTTCTATACTAGCTTTTAATGTTTATAATTTTTATTTATGCATATATGCATGTGTGTGTGTGCATGTTTGTACGTGTATGTGTGTGCAGGAATGTACAGATATCCCAGCATTGTGTTGATGCCACAGGTCAGCTCGTAGGAGTAGGTTTGTTCCTTCCAGCTTATGTTTCTCAGGGATATGACTCAAGTTGTCATGCTTGGTAGCCAGTGCCTTTTTCCCCAACAGAGAAAACCCAATTCTTGCTTGTTCATTTATTTTATAAAATATATTGGATAGATATTATTGGAATTGAAAAAATAAATAACAGAAACAAATGACAACAAGAACAAGAAAATATATAACAACTATCAAGACTATAGAGTTAAATCTAACCATATACATAATTTCATGAAGATCAGTGGACTATACAATGCTTTCTAATTAGAAGTTTTCTTTTGGATCAATCCAGTAATTTTCATAGCCTATTTGAAATACTGGTTTGGATTTCTGGCTATAGCTCTTTTGTAAACACTTCTATAGTTGCTCTTAGTTTAATCTACTCATCTTTATTTTCTGCAGTATAATGAAGTATACTAAATAAAACAAACAAATATAAAATACTACCGTGAAGGGCAAAAATGTCATTTACCACCCTTCATGTTATTGTTATCATTTATTTTATCTTTACATGCTATAAATAAAAAAATTTAATGTGGTTATTTATTTAAACCCCCAGTTAACTTTAGATACCAAAAAGAGGAGAACTTTAAAAATTTTTTGCATAATTATAATTCATATTGCTTTTATCTCTTCCTATAGATATAGTTTTCCATCTTTTGTAATTTTTCTCAATTTAAAGAACTTCCTTTAGTATTTCTTATAGACTAAGTATTATGGCAATAAATATTTCAGCTTCCATTATGTAAAAATGTATTCTTTCACTTTCATTTCTGAAGTACATTTTCCCTCGATATTGAATTCTAGGTTGATGATTTTCACCTAGCACTTTCTAAAAGTGCATCTACTTACTTTCATTTTATATTGTCCTTTCATGAGAAATTGCCCATAACATTATTATTTTCCTGTAAGTAATATGTTTTATCTTTCTTCTGATTTTAATGTTATTTCTTTGTTTTTGATTTTCCACAATTTGACTATAGTATGTCACAGATAGTTTTCTTTTGATCTATTCCACTTTGGCTTGCTTTAGTTTGTGGAAACTTCTATATCGTTATTTTCTTCTATGAAAGTTATAGATATTTAAAATACTTTATACCCCCATCTTACTTCTGTCCTCACTTATGTGACTCTGAATTTTCTTATTTTAGATATTTTGTAATGTCTTGGATAATTTTCAATTATCATTTTCATTAATATCTTGGAATTCCTTGGCTCTTCTATTATTATAAATCTTTTAAGCTTATAGATTGAAATATTCATTTCTGATATTTTATTTTGAAATTCTAAAATGGTCGATTGTTCAGTATATTCTGTTTCTGTATTGTAATTTCACAGTTGTTTACTCATGTATCCAATAGTTTTCTCTAAGACATTCACTATATTTTAAAGTCACTTTCTAATTCTATAGTCTGGATCTTCTATAGGTCACTTTATACTTACTGCTTTTTTCTTGTTTTTGGTTCTAATTTTTTATTTCTCTATAGCTGTTATAAATGTCTAGGTCTGAAGTTTTGGATACAAATTCTAGATTCTGTTATCTCTTTCTGAAGAGTCTTCATTGTGAATTATTAGCTGATCAATTTGTACATAGGTAGAATTGGCCTTAAATTGCCTTAGAGTATCTTCTTTTATATTTCTCCTTTTTCCATAAGTAACAAATGCCTTAAATATTGAAATATAACTTTTACCTTTAAGAATCAACAATTAATAATCATGTTCATTCCCTAGATCTCGGAGGTAAGTCTGACATGGTTAGCAAGGCTCTATAAAACTCCAAATTGTCTTTCCCACAAAGGAACTCTATTGAAATATAAGGATGACACCTTCAGTTTTTTTTCTCAAAGCCTTCAACAAATGCGTGATTCGTGGCTCAGACAAAGGTAAATTAGATAGATGATGGATAGATAGATAGATAGATAGATAGATAGATAGATAGATAGACAGATGAAATAGATACATAGAGAGATGGATACTTGAGAATCGTTTTCTAGAAATTTGAGGGTTTCTTTTTGCAATTTTCTCTTTGTCTGAGTGTCTCCTCTAATTTCCAGCTGAATTGTCATTCTTGTGTACCATCATTTGATTCTTAAAGCTTGCTTCTGCTTTATTTATAGCTGATGAGCTATTTATGTTGACAGTAAGACAAAAATTGCCTGAACATTTGTCTCAATTGTATTCTGGGTAAGGATCAATTTAATACCAGCTTTTATGATTACCAGAATTAAAAATTGACAAATTAATCTCACAATTTATAATTATAGAAGTTTTTAAAATATACATATTTTTATTTCTATTTGTGTGTGTGTGTCTGTGTGTTTGTGTGTGTGTCTGTGTATGCATTCACATGTGATTGCAGGTAACTAGGGAGGCCATAAAAGGACATATTATCCCTGGAGTTGGAGATACATATGCCAAAAGCTACCTGTCCTGGGTTCTGGGAACTGAACTCTTAACCTCTGAATAGTCTCTCTAGTCCTAGTGATGTAAATTTTTAATTTGCAATTATTTCCTTGCTCAACCATTTGACATCTTAGATTAAAATGAAGTAGTGTCACCTGCTTCTCTGTAACTCAAGTTATTCTTGTCACTTTAAATGTAACTTTATGTGCAAAATTCCACAACCAACACCTCATTTTCTTGATTGCTTCTGTTTAATCTTTTGTGAATTTTCTGTTTCTGAACCTGTTAGTAGTATCAAGTCTCATATCCACTCATGTAGGTTGACTCAGACTTCTAGAATATGATTGATGGTATATCTGCTAAGTAAGCCAAAACTTCTAATAAAATGTGACCTTAATGAGCAATTTCAGCCTAACTTACAATACAGTAGAATATTCTCCCAATTAGTAAAGGGAGCAGAAAGGTGTACCACTTATCCTTATGAAATTTTATTGTTTAACCCAGAAGAACTCAGAAGAAAAATATAGCCAGCTTCTTATTGAGGAAAAAATAACTTAACTTCTTGCTCCTTTGCTAAATATATTTGAATATTGGTCTAAGGAGATAGCTAAATCAGCAAAGCACTTGCTTTGCAAGCATGAGGATCTGAGTTCCATCTCTGGAACCCATTTCTTAAATTGGAATGGTGATATGTGCTTATAAGCCAGTTGCTGAGGAAGTGAACATAAGCTTGCATGATGTCTTCAAAGAAGAGCATGATAACATCTATAAAGTGATACTATCTTTCTTATGGAACATAACATGAAACAGTGAGAAGATTCAGCATTATGACTTTCTAAAGCTTAGAGAGGCAATTATGGTAGAATTGATAGCTTCAGGATGAAGAAGACATATAAAAACATTGAGACAGAAAATCATATAGGATTGGTGAGACAAAGTAGCAGGTATCCATGGTTGCTGTATGTTCATAATTTCAATGTTCAGCCCATATCCAGAAAACAGAACTTCAGAATATTCCTCCCCATCACAAAGGTCTTATCATCTTGGTACTCTGGAAGGAGTTAAGCTTCACGACTCCTACCCCATATGCCAGAGGAGCCAACAGTAGTTAAAGGTTGCCAAGGGAAGTGGTATAGACATTGGTAATTTGCCCATACGCCATGCTCTATTATATAGCTCCCTGTCCATGCTCATAAAATCAACCACAATTAAACTCAGTAGAGGAAAAAAGGATTAGTTGGAAAGATGATAAAATGATTGAGAAGGAGATATAACAGAGGTGTAAAGGATGAATATGATCATAGCATGCGATATGTATGAAATTGGCATAAATAATTACATATATATACATATATAATATATATATATTAGTAAAGGGGTTATGGAATCTTTCTCTTTGATTACAGAAAGACACTGAGGTCAGGTGTATGGTAGGGGAATCCATGCATGGAAGTTCTGAGAAGCCATTACATGAAGTTCTGAAAGGAAAGTCTAGATTGGATTGGAAATCTGAAGAATATGGAGATGCCAGAGGCGTGATACATCTGCCCATGACAGCTAAAAAAAGATTGGAACTAGAACAAGAGAGAAAGAAGTATGTATCGGTAAAAAGGCCAGAAGGGAAGAACAATTTAAGCCCTCTGACATCAGATATGGAACTGTTGGATTTGGAGTTTGGCCTGTTGTTTGGTCTTACTTTGGTTCAGTATTTCCTCACTATGCCCTCTCTTTTAGAAATAGGGCAGTATATTCTGTGACATTGTATGTTGGAGGTACATAATTTGATTTTTAAATTTTATTAGAAGTTACAAGTAAGAGATTGTCTTCAGTTTCTGAAAAGACTTTGGAGTTTAGAAGTGTTTAGACTGTGAAAGAGTCTGGAGACTTTGGAAGTTGAACTAAATGCATTTTACATTGTGGTGTGGCCATGAAACAATGTGGATAGAAAATGGAATGTGATGGAATGAACAACAATGACCCTCATTGGCTCATAGATTTTAATACTTGGTCCCCATTTAGTGGAACTGTTTGGAAAGTATTAGAATGTGTGGCTTGGTGGAGTGTATGTGTCACTGTGGTCAGGCTTTGAGGTTTCAAAAGCCTTCTATCATCTCCATTGTGCTTTCTGCCTCCTGCTTATGGTTTGAGATGTGAGCATTTCTGCAACAACACCATTGTTCACCATTATGGACTCTAATCCTCTGAAACTATAAGCCCAATTAAATGCTTTATTTTATTAATAGCTTTGGTCATGGTGTTTTTATCACAGTAATAGAAAAATAAGAAACACATTAAGCAGATTAAGCCACTCTTTAAAAGACAAATATCAAATATTTTCTTCTATTTGCTGCTTCTAAATGTATATAGATACATAAAATCGAAGAGATAGTGTACATATATATTATTACATATATATTAAATAAGAATATATACATGCAATATTATTACATATTTTATATATACATATTCATAGATACTGTGTCTCTGCCTTATCATTAGTTTGGCTAAGGGTTTTTATATCTTGTTGATTTTCTCAAAGAACCACCTCCTACTTTTGTTGATTTTTTTGTGTTGTTCCCTTTGTTTCTAACTTATTGATTTCAGCCCTGAGTTTGAATATTTCCTGTAGTCTATTCCTATTGGGTGTGTATGCTTCTTTTTACTCTAGAGCTTTCAGGTGTGCTTTTAAACTGCTAGTATGAGATCTCTCCAATTTATTTATGAAGGCACTTAGTATTATGAACTTTCCTCTTAGCACTGCTTTCATTTTGTTCCATAACTTGGAGTATGCTGTACCTACATTTTCATTGAATTCTAGAAAGTCTTCAACTTTTCTTTATTTCCCCCTGATCATTGAGTAGAGAGTTGTTTACTTTCCATGAATTTGTAGGCTTTCTCTTCTTTTGTTTTTGAAGTCCAGCTTAAGTCCATGGTAGTCAGATAAAATACAAAGTGTTATTTCAATTTTCTTGTATCTGTTGCGGCTTACTTTGTGACTGACTACATGGTTAGTTATAAAGAGGGTCCCATGAGGTGCTGAAAAGAACATATAATATTTTGTGTTTGGATGGAATGCTCTGTAGATATCTCTTGGGTCCAATTGATTTATACTGTCAGTTAGTTTCATTATTTCTCTGTTTAGTTTCTGTCTTGATGGCCTGCCCATTGGTGAGAGATAGAGGTATTGAAGTCTCCTACTATTATTGTGTAGAGTTCAATGTGTGCCTTAAGCTTACTTATGTTCCTTTTAAGAATGTGGGTGTCATTGCATTTGAGGCATAGATGTTCAGAATTGAGACATCATCTTGGTGAATTTTTCCTATGATGAGTATAAAGTATCCTTCTCCATCTTTTTTGATTAATTTTTGTGAAAGTCTATTTTATTATGTATTAGAATGGTTACTCCAGCTTGATTCTTGGGTCCGTTCGCTTGGAAACCCCTTTTCAAGGTCTTTACTCTGAGTTAATCTTTATTAGCCTTGTTGCTGAGGTGTGTTTCTTGTATACAGGAAAATGATGGATCCTGTTTATGCATCCATTCTGTTAGCCTGTGTCTTTTTATTTGGGAATTGAGTCCTTTGATGTTTAGAGATATTAATGACTAATGATTGTTACTTAATTCCTGTTTTTTTTATGTTGATGGTGGTAATGTGTGTGTGTGTGTGTGTGTGTGTGTGTGTTTTGTTTTTGTTGGTGTGGAATTATTTATTTCCTTTCTTTTCCTGGCTATAGTTAGCTTCCTTGGGTTGGAATTTTCCTTCTAGCATTTTCAGTAGGGCTGGATTTGTGGTAGATATTGTTTAAATTTGGTTATGAATATCTTGTTTTTTCCATTTATGGTGCTGGAGAGTTTTGCTAGGTATAGCAGTCAAGGTTGGCACCTGTAGTCTCTTACAGGATGAAAGATATCTGCCCAGGCCCTTCTAGCTTTTAGAGTCTCTCTTGAGAAGTCACATATAATTCTGGTAGGTATGCCTTTGTCAGTTACTTGGACTTTTTCCCCTTGCAGCTTTTAATAATCTTTCTTTGTTCTGTACATTTAGTGTTTTATTATTGTGTGACAGGAGGATTTCCTTTTCAGGTACAATCTAATTGGTGTTTTGTATGCTTCTTGTATGTCTATAGGTATCTCCTACTTTAGGTTGCGGAAACTTTCTTCTATGAGTTTGTTGAAAATAATCTGTGGTTCTTTTTTATTTTAATTTTATTAATTTATTCAGCTTACAACTCAGTTGTTGTCCCATCACTTGTATCCTCCCATTCCTCCCTCCCTCCCGCTTTCACCCTATTCCACTCCCCTAGGTCTAAGACTGAAGGGAACCCCCTCCCCCACTATATGGCCATAGGCTCTCAAGTCTCATCTTGGTAGCCTGCTTATTCTTTCTTTGGGTGCCATCTGGTTCTTGAAGGTGAGACTCCACCTTCTTCTATTCCTCTGATTCTTAGGGTAGGTCTTTTCATAGTATCCCAGATTTCCTCAATGTTTTGTGTCAGGAATTTTTTAGATTTAACATTTTCTTTGACCAATATATCAATTTCTTCTATTGTACCATCTAGGCTTGAGATTATCTGTTGGATTCTATTAGTGATGCTTACATTATTTGTTCCTATCATCTTTTATGAAGTTGGATTTAAGGTCATCTTCTTGTGCTTCAGTTGTGTTACGATATCCAGGATTTGCTGTAGTAGTATAGATAATTGGTCACTGGTGGTACCATATTATTCTGGCCCTTGTTGCTTGTGCTCTTAACCTAGCCTTTAGACACCTGGATGTCCTTGGTGTTGGCTTAATGCAGCACTCCTCAGGGAGGCAGGCAACACTTTGGACCTGACTATGCAGCTCGGAGAACAGCCTGCTGCTCACCTCTGGTAGCTGTGCCTCAGGTACACCTGAATTTTCTTGTGGTTCTGTAGGCCTCTGCTCTGCTGGTTGTGCCCCAGGTAGATCAGGCAGGTAGGGAGTAGGTGAAGAGGGTTCTATGCTGAATATTCATGGGTTTCCCAATAGCCATTCTCAAGATGAAAGGTGATGGTGGTCGGGGCCAATGTGCAGCTCACCTCTGTTGGCTCTGCTGGCCCTCCTGGTTCTGATGGCTCTGCTGGTGGTGTGACAACTGCATTCTTCTTAAATGAGGAAGAAGTAGTAGCTGCAGCGGTGATTCATCCAGTAGAGTGCTTGTGTTACAAACACAAGGACTGGAATTCAATCCTTGAGAATGTCTGATCACAGCACTGAGTTACTCCCAGTTACCTAGAGTCCTGGGTGCACCAATACCACCAGCATGAGCCAGATTCTAGCACCAAAGGTCTCCAGAATGTTGTTACCCCACCTCACCTATAGGGTACCTCAGGGGTAACCTGAGCACCTGGCCTCTAAAATTCTTCCTGTAGGCCAAATAAATTAATTTTTTTGATTACTAGACAAACCATACATAAGTTTCTCCAATGAATATAGACACAAAAAAAATTAATAAGATACTTGAAACAACAAAGAAACAATCAGCATGGTAAAGAGACAGTCTATTGAATGGGAAAACATTTGATAACTATGAATCAGAATATTCGTGTAACAACTGCAAAAGTTGAACACACAAAAAAACTATTCAACTGGTACTGATCTAATGAACTGAACAGACACAATTCTTAAAAGAAGAAAGAAAAACAGCCAATAAATATTTGAAAAACAATTTCACATCCTTCACCATCAAGGAAATGCAAATTAAAACTGATTCAAGATTTTGTCTCACCCCAGTCAGAATGGATATCAAGGAAACAAACAGCTAGCATTGTTGAGCCTGTGGGAAAAGCACAACTCTTATCTACTGCTGGTGGGAATGTAACCCATGAAAATCAGTATGGATGATCCTCAAAGTTTGCAAATAAAACCACACATAATAAGCTCTAACAGTTCTGGACATATTGCTTAACAACCCTAAATCAGCACACCACTAGGATATTTCTAGGTCTGTGTTTATTTTAGCACTATTCACATTGGAAAGGAAAAGGAACCAGCCAGAGTACCCATCAAGAGAAGAATGGATAAAGAACATGTGTTACATGTACATAATGAAATTGTATTCAGTCATAACAAATGGAATCATTATATCACTAGATTTGTCAGGATCATGAGTGGAACTGAAAATCATTGTGTTAAGTGAAATTAATCATATCAACAGGACACATACTGCATATTTTCTCTCATGCAGCATTTAGCAGAAGAAGAATCTTAAGGGAGAGGAAAAAGGGTTGGAGAGAGGGTAAAAGAATAAAAATGACTAGATCTGGGTAGGGGTTTAAAGTTTACCGCCTGTATTGTCCTTGGCAGGTGCCTTAGTTTGAGTGGGACCCCTGAGCCCAAATCTGCCTATCATAATGTTCTACTTGTAGGTTTCTAGGACCCTCTGGATCCTTCTACTTTGCTATTCTCCCATGCTTCTCTCATCTAGAGTCTCAATAGGATGTCCTCCCATCTGTCCCAGTTTCCTGGTAAATGAAGGCTTTCATGGGACATGCCCCTTGGGCTAGTATGCAGATATAAGTGAGTATATACCATTTGATTCTTTCTGCTTCTGGGTTAACTCACTCATTATGATCATTTCTAGCTCAATCCATTTATCCACAAATTTTGGGAATTACTTGTTTTTAATAGCTGAGTAGTATTCCATAGTGTATATGTACCACAGTTTCTTTATCCATTCTTCTACTGATGGACACTTAGGCTGTTTCCATGTTCTGGCTATTATGAATAAGGCTGCTATGAACATGGTTGAGCAAATTTTCTTGTGGTGTGTCTAGAACATTCTCCACAGTTGAGTGGAGAGTGGGATATGACTTTCTCACGTACTCTGGTGCCTCACATTTGACCATGTCCCCTGGAGAGGGAGACCTGGTGGCACTCAGAAGAAGGACAGCAGGTTACCGAGAAGAGACTTGATACCCTATGAGCATATACAGGGGGAGGTAATCCCCCTCAGGAACAGTCATAGGGGAAGGGAATAAGGGGGAGATGGGAGGGAGGGAAGAATGGGAGGATACAAAGGATGGGATAACCATTGAGATGTAACAAGAATAAATTAATAAAAAATTTTTTAAAAAGAATAGAAATGACATGAAAATAATAGAGTAATTATTTGTGAGGAACAAGAGGGTCAGCAAGAATTAGCTGGGAAATAAGAGAATAATAAAGTGATGTCACACATCTGTCATTCCAGTACTTAAGGAAAAGGCAAAAAGATCAACCTCAGCTACAAAGCAAGTTCAAAGCTAGCCAGGGCTTTGTGAGATGCTGCCTCAAAAAGAAAAAAAAAAAGAAAAAGAAAAAGAGGGGGTATATATGGAGGAAAAATACCATCATAAAACTCTCCACTCCTTGGAATATACCCAGAAGATGCTCCAGCACACAACAAGAAAATTTGCTCAACCATGTTCATAGCAGCCTTATTCATAATAGCCAGAACATGGAAACAGCCTAAGTGTCCATCAGTAGAAGAGTGGATAAAGAAACTGTGGTACATATACACTATGGAATACTACTCAGCTATTAAAAACAAGGAATTCCCGAAATTTGTGGATAAATGGATTGAGCTAGAAATGATCATAATGAGTGAGTTAACCCAGAAGCAGAAAGAATCAAATGGTATATACTCACTTATATCTGCATACTAGCCCAAGGGGCATGTCACACGAAAGCCTTCACTTACCAGGAAACTGGGATAGAGGGGAAGGCATCCTATTGGGACTCTAAATGAGAGACGCATGGGAGAACAGCAAAATAAAAGGATCCAGAGGGTCCTAGAAATCTACAAGTAGAGCAATATGATAGGCAGATTTGGGCCCAGGGGTCCCGCTCAAACTAAGGCACCAGCCAAGGACAATACAGGAGGTAAACTTTAAACCCCTTCCCAGATCTAGCCAATGGTCAGAATATTCTCCACAGTTGAGGTGAGAGTGTGATACGACTTTCTCACGTACTCTGGTGCCTCACATTTGACCATGTCCCCTGGAGGGGGAGACCTGGTGGCACTCAGAGGAAGGACAGCAAGTAGCCAAGAAGAGACTTGATACCCTATGAGAATATATAGGGGGACGTAATCCCCCTCAGGAACAGTCATAGGGGTGGGGAATAATGGGAAAATGGGGCGGGGGAGGATTGAGAGGATACAAGGGATGAGATAAACATTGAGATGTAACAAGAATAAATTAAAAAAAAAAAACTCTACTTTATATCTTAACTTAAACAATTTTTAAGTTAAAAAGCATTTATTTTCTCTAGGCCCTAGTAGTATAGCATAGGTGACTATAGTGGAATCTGCTTCACTATTTTAACACATCAATATAGATACAGATATAATTTTACTCTTATATACAATCCATGATGATGATGATAATCTATGTGACATTCATTTAGAAGGTATAAAAGATCTTGAACTTAAATCTTTCCTAAACTTATACAAACTGTTATGTAAGACATTAAAGTCCTCTGTTAAGTTGTAAATGCTTTCTTAAAAGGATACAACTTAGAACTCTTTGAGAGTCTCACCTCTTCGGCTCCCATTAGGCATCAAATAGAGTAAACTAAATATGGGGCATACAGGATAGGCATGTTAGGTGGAAGGGATCAAAGAAGAAAAATATTCAGAGCTTTCTTGGGCTGCCCAGCAGACCTCATTACTATAGTATTTAGCAGTGTTGAGATTCAAGTACTCAGAAGATAACATTAGGGCACTGAAAGCATGGGAACAAATGGACTGGAAAAACACTTCAAAGAGACATCGCCTCTTCCAGAGCCACAGCAGCTGATCTTTCCTGCTCTAATCTGCTTGCAATGCCTTGCTCCTGTAAGGATAATAATCATTCCAATGGAGTAGCCTGGCTGTGTTCTAGCACTTTAGGGTTTCTATTTAATCCTGGGTGTGTCTCAAGATGCTGTTGATTAAACAAATACACATTTAAGCAGCAAGATGTTGATCTTCAGAAGGTGATATATAAATGAAGATGAAAACACTAAACTACAATTATTCATAACTATATCTCTAAATTGCATAGATGGTGGAGAAAAACCCAAGTCACCCAATAACACTTTTGCATAAAAAAATCCTCATTCATAACAGAGGCTGGACTATTTAAAAATACATAATCACACAGTGTTCACAACTAGAATATCTTCCTGCCCAGATTTACATCTGTGTATAAAACCTCTGCCTAAGGATTTGGCCTTTTATTAGCAAATGCTTAGTTTCTACATAGGGATTAAATGAGACCCAAAAGCATCTCCAAATTGTGCCCCTATTAAAGTCTAACTGTTAGAAGAGGAAAATGTAATATTATCATATAGGCTAGTTACTATTATGTTCTCATTTTAGGCCTCTGAGGTCTGGTTTTTAAATGGCTCTGACTCTGGTGTGATGACCGAATATTGTCCAAGCTGTTGCTCAAAACCGGGATGACATTAACATTGTAAGATTGGCAGCTTTCTTTTTTGTGTGACTATACACCAAACACTGGGAGGCCTGAGACAATATGCAACCAAAGAGTATAGTAGTCATAGCTTTTTTTCTTAGTGTTGAGATAAATCTTTACATAATGACAATTGTTATATCAAAACTAGACATGTGCTGGATGCTGAATAGCAAGAAACAGCCTCTTCCTCTGTGGCTACTACCAGAAATAGTCAGTTAGAAATAATGCTTTATGAGGCTATCTCATGCTAAGCAGGATTAATTCAAGAAATGTTCAGAGGGTTGTTTATTTGTTTGTCTTTTCCAAGCCTATAAATGAGCCCTATGAAAGGCCAAGCTTCAGCTTTATTTTATTTTTTTTTAACTTTAATTTTTACGTTATATATATGATGTTGTTGCCTGTGTCTATGAACCATATGTATGTCTTCTTCCCTGAAGGCCAGAAGAAGGTGTCAGATCCCCTGGAACTGGAGTTACAGATTTTTGTGGCCCACCATGTGAGTACTAGGAATTGAACCTAGCACCTCTGAAAGAGAAGCCAGTCCTCTGAAACATGAACCATCTCTCTAGAACTAAGCTTGTTTTCTTAAATAAATTTGACCTTTTTCTCTGACTTCCTCATGGATGTCCCCTGTGCTAGATATTTTTATGTAAACTTGACACAAGCTAGAGTTACTGGAAAGGACCTCAATTGAGAAAATGTCCTCTCATAAGATCCATCTGTAAGATATTTTCTTAATTAGTGATTGATGAGAGAGGGCCTAGACCATTTTGGGTGGCAGCACCCTTGGGCTAGTTGTCCTGGGTTCTATAAGAAAGCAAGCTGAGCAAGCCAGCTGAACAACACCCATTCATGGCTTCTGCACCAGTTCCTGCCTCCAGGTTCCTTTCCCATTTCAGTGTCTGTCTTGACTTCCTTTGATGATGAAGTGATATGGCAGTTTAAGCTAATAATCCATTTCCTCCCCAATTTAATTTTAGGTCATGGTGCTTCATTACAGAAATAGAAACCCTAATTAGGACATCCTTCTTTATAATTTTTAAAAATAGCTTTACTGAGATATAATTTTTATATCATTCAAGTCACTCATTCAAAGTATATTATTAGATGATTTTTAATACTATCATAAGCTTGAGACACTATCACCATAGCCTAATTTTAAAATCTTTTTTTTATCGTTCTTTTAAAAAAAAATTAGTGAATTAGTGATTACATTTCCCATCTAAGTGGCCAAACACTGAGAAGACACCAGTTCCTTTTTTTTTTTTTTGTCTTTGTATATGCCTCTTCAGGACTTTTTACATTACCTATATCTAAGAACAGCCTGTCTGAGATAGTAGCTATTCTTTACTGGAAGCATTGTATAAGGATCTTTTTGCACTCAGTCTGAATTTAATTTATGACAATCATTTTAAGAAGTTTTTTGTTGTTGTTTTGTTTTGTTTTTAGTTTCTCCGACTTTTGGATAAGCAAACTGGTGTTCAGTAAACTGAGATGGCTTACCAATGTCATACTCTTGATTTAAATGGTATTATAATTCTAATGGACATGCTCAAGATTCTGTGGCTTTCCAGGAAATTAAAGTGAGGTATGGTGAGGAGCTTAATTTTGAGATTGAGCCAAATAAACATCCCAACATTAAGTCTTCTATTGCCTTCAAGAACACAGACTTCATCAGACTTAGCCTAAATAATACAGATCACCTTCTGTAGGAATGAACCTTAAAGGTAAAATCAATACACTACACCTCAAAAGTCATGTAGCTTACCTAAAAAGCTCAGTAGACAGTCTGTGGAACGTATATGTATTTCTGGATCTTTCATTATCCTTTAAGATACCATAAATACTCTGATGTCTGTGAAATTATCCATCATTTTCAAGTTAGTGTAGAACTAGAGTTTTTTTTTAAGTCTTGATTTAATGGCTTATAAAATAAAATTGAAATTTTGAAACATTGTCTATTATAAATCTATATAAACATAAGGAAACCTGCTGGTTCAACTTCAGTGTTGATTACATTTGAAACTTTCACCTTAGTCTTTACCAACATATCTTGCCATGAAGGATAAGGCAAGATCCAGACAAATGAGTAAAACTGCCTCTTTTCTTACATTACCTAGTAATGTCAACATTAAAGGAACCACATCAAAACGTCATGTAGACTTCAAAGTACGAACTATACTCCTGGCATGGGATAAAAGTTAGGACTCTCATCTCATTACTTTACAGTTTCAGATTTTCTTTTTCAACTTAACAGGGACTCATGGGCTACTAACTTTAAGCAATGTGTATGGAATGGAATGCTATACCATGTATGCAACTATCTATACCTATCTATCTATATCTATGTCTGATATATTCTTCAGAAAAAAGACTGACCCATTTTTTAACCACAGAAGCACAAAATGACACAATGTCAGGGTTTGGATGGTGACTTCAGATTTCTTGAATTTGTTCCTCTGTCTTTCTATCTTTATAGTTGAGGAGGATTATCATAAATCTTGCTTCCTTTAAAGGGCTGTTTATAGGACTTTCCTTATATCTAGCTGTTTATCCTTTGTAAGAATGCCTGATATATCATCCTTATGTGAGAGAGCCAGAGCATTAAACATGGAAAACTGCCTAACAAATTTTAATCTTGTCTAGTTTCTATCAAATGATTCTGTATAGTATTAGAGAATACTATAAACAAGAAGCTCAGCAAACTATTTTATTTTCCTAATATTGGTTTTGGCAGCCTGATGATTGCTCTAGCTGCAATTATTATGTTAGGTATTATGTTATCCTGTCAATAGTGTCACATAATAGGAAATAAAAGAAAGAAGTTGAAATTCGAGAAAGTTCTAAATTACCTCATAAGTCTTGATTCTCTTTCATCTTCCTCTTAAACCCCTAGCAGTGCAAGGAAGGTAAATAGCAGGTTGTATTGTGATGGATTAGCACAGCTGGGTATAACTAAGACAGTTGTTGGAAGCCAAAATGTGGTGGATTACCCACATCTGTTTCCCAAGTTTCCTGTGTCTATTGACACTAATGGTAATCTTCCTTCTTAACAAGCTTAGTACAGAAGGTGTCTCCAGGGACTTCCTCAAGAAAGGTGCTGCTTTTCTGTTGATTTAGAGCTCTCCCTGTTAAAACCATGACTGAATCTGTGCTACACAAATTATTTGTAGATCAGATGATATTATTAAAAGAACTATCAATTCCCTCCCTTTTGTTCAGACATAAATCTAAAGGAAGGTGCCGTCAGCAATCTGCTAGTATAATTACCACAAAACTCTATGAGTAATTGTGCCAAATGTCTGAGGAAAGTGTTCATTGAGTTCTTTTAAAGGTCTTAACAAACACTTTTTAATTCTCCTTTTAATTCTGCCAATTAAAGCTGTACTCAACCAGGGTCTTCTCAGAAAGGAATTTCTATCCTTTAGGCTTCCAGGAGTATGAGAATTTGCAGTCACCGAAGTAATCTTCTGCTTTATTTCATATTCTCTTCCCTTAATTCAAACTCATAGATAAATATTAAACTCTTCCTGAAAAAGCTATAAATCTTCTGGTAACTCTTCTGGCAACATTATACTGAGTGATTCTTTCCTTCTGGGGGTTGAACTAGCAGAACATAATTTATCCAATACTATTATCATCTTAAAATTTTTGTCATGTAGAGTCCCATTAGCTTAAAAAATATCTCATCATTTTATTATACAGAAGTCCTGGCTTCTTGCTGAGCTGGCTTTTCATACAGTTATAAACCATATCAAGGAAATGACAATTCAAAATCAACATTGTGAACATATAATGAACTAGCTCCTACACTACAAAACCAGTATTTCCTTGAGAAACACTAATGTCCTAATTATTTTTAGTGAGAAATTAGGTCAGAGTATATATATATATAGTAGCAACAAGAAAATTTCTATGATCAAGTAATGTAAAGAATTCCCACTCAAGCCAGGCACAAAGATGGTGTCACTGAACCTGTATATCCATTTTTCTGGTGTTACTAATATTTGCTGTCATTAATGAGCTCATAGTTAAATCATTATCAATAAGCATAGCTTCCTCTTTAAAAGTCAGAGTTTGGTCCATTTTTTACAACCTAAACTTATCCATATCCCTACTTTGTAAAAGCATTTCAACTGCTGCATATCCACAAAGCATCTCACAATAAGACTAAATATTTATGTATGAAAATTATTCAAATGTTATAGCATGGAAAGTAAATTTTATCTTTACAGTAAAGTTTATAGCTCTGAGAAAAAAATGCTCTGCTTACTCACTACTGTCAAGAGAATTTTTTAAAGAAAGGAACGATTTTTGTTGGTTTTGAAGGTATGAGAACCACACAAATGGCACAAGAGATTGAATGCTTATCAAAGCCTATCCCTCACACTCCAACAGGTGGTAGACTTTTAATTAAGCTAAATTCAGACTTATAATTATAGAATACTATATATAGTGCTCAGAACCTCAAAATGGTTAGTATGGTTTTAAGACTGTTTGTGACCTCACACCTTGGTATCATTGAGAAACCACAAACCACTAAAGTGATTGCTTACTCCTCTTGAACAGATGACATTATCCTGCGAATATATCCAGATTCTGTGAATAGATGAGTGATTGGACATGGAGCCATTTCCCTCCAGTTTGTCTTCCTTTGAACAAGAAAAGGAATTTAATTCAACAAGAAAATTAGGTAAAAAAAGATGTCTCTTACACAGACCAAGAGTTCCTTCCTTTTTGGAGTATCCTTACTTGACAATTGTATTACAACATATATAATTTGAACTTTGAGAAGACTTCAAGCAACCACCTGAATACAAGTTCTTCCTTGAGTGGAAATATGCAGGTATTAAGGGACTATCCAAAACTCATACAGCTAGTAAATGAAATGACAATTTCATTTTCCATTGTGTTTTCCAAATCCTACTTTGAATTCTTTTCAAGCATAGGGGTACCGACTATAAGTCAAAGTTGTGCCTGAAAAATTCTTGCGCTAACACTGAAAAGGAAAAATAAACCAATGCAACATTCAGAGATTTCTTTTTTCATGGGAATTTTCCTGATTGTGGAGAAAAGAAAATTACCTTCAAAAAATTGACTTTACGCAAATGTAAATGTCCAGCAAACTTTGGAACTAGTACACAGGCTTTTCTTGATAAGACATTCATCTGTGTTGATTGGTCTGGTAATGATGACCACTGGAGTACACAGAAACATTCCATAGCTAGAGAGAAACTTAAAATTCTGATAATATAGTTGTCTACTGGGAATAGATTTCATTGAGACTGTTTTGAAACTATGAAAACAATAGAATAATCATCAGTTACAATTGATTTCCATTTTTATTTCTAATTTCACATTCCATTTTCATGATTGTATGGTTTAAGTATTTTATAAAATGCTATAGTGTATTAAAGAATGTGAGCTAAGAATATTAAAAAGAAAAGAATAGCATGAATTTGAATAGTAGATGGGCATTAAAATTCTGATATGGCTTGCTTCTGACAAATGTTTAATGAAGAGAAAGTATGACTATTAATTCATTCTCATGATAGTTTACAACATAAAAACAAAACAAAGCATATGAATATGAATCCCTTTCCATCAATTTTTATTCTCTTATGATAGCTACATCCCAAGTGTTAACTTCATTTTAGGAAGAATCAATGTAATAATACGATTCATTGCAAATTATTCAGGCTACTGAGTGATATGTGGTCATTCATTGTAAGAATTATGCATTCTTTCCAAAAACCCTGTAGGCTTCTGTGTTGTATTTGTCTTTGTTTCTTTTATTTCCTTTGTTAATCATTACCAATTCACTTGCTTCTGACATGAATTAAGTATGCAACAATTCTTGACCATGACTCATATCTTGCTTTTACATGGAAATATGCGATAACCAAAAGCATATGCCATTTATTAAATTTCAATTATGAACTAATTAAACTCTTTACATGGTACATGACTTAACTCTCACAAGAAAACTGAGACACAGGTATTATTTTTCCCATTGAAGTAAGCTGAGAAACTGAAGCTTAGGCAATTTGTGCATAAAACTATACTGACTTCGTCCTTAATCTGTCAAAGCCTCAAGCCAAACTCTGTTTTTTCAACAGGACAAAAATCATAACGCGAGTGTGGACCACGTTTGGAGGCTCCAGTGAACAATTTAGGGAATTGCACAGATTTCTGAGCCAAGAACACCGAGGTCCAAACATCACGGCAGTGGGAGTGCTCCACGATTCGGAGGGACCAGGGTGTGGAGGACCTGCGTGCCCCTGCACATGGGAAGAGCGTGGATTTTCTCTGATCGGAGCAGCAGCGGCAGAGGCAGCAGCACCAGCGGCACCAGCAGCAGTGGCTGAGGTTTGCAGCTCATAGCCTTCCGGTGGAGGCGATTGGTGTGGTGGCTGGTGGGAGTTGCTGCGGGAGAGGGGACTCGGGGCAGGATTTGGGTCGCGTGGAGCCTTCGAACCCAGACTGGACTTGGCGGGCAATTCGGCCCCAGAGTCCCGGGTACTGGCCCAGCCCAGCAAGCAATTCTGCCCAAGGCACTAACTCAGCTTCGGCCACAGCTCCCCTGCTGTGGCGCAGGCTTAGTTGAGCATGCAGCTCCATGCTGGGAAGCACCTCAGCTCAGCGGCAGCTCCCCTGCGGTGACACAGTCTGGGCGGAGCACTTGGTTCCACCACAGGCGCTAACTCAGAGCAGCCGCAGTTCTCCTGCTGTGGCGCAGGCTTGGCAGAGCACTCAGTTCCACCCTAGGCACCACCTTAGCTCAGCGGCAGCTCCCCTGCAGTGACACAGTCTGGGCGGAACACTTGGTTCCACCATTGGAGCTAACTCAGAGCAGCCGCAGTTCTCCTGTTGTGGCGCAGGCTGGACAGAGCTCTCGGTTCCACCAGCTCTAAGACTCTGGTTGGACACAGCGTGCAGTTTGAATCCAGAGTTCCTAGCTGAGATTGGTGGTCAGTTCGGGCCCTGAGTCAATAACTGACCACAGCACGCACTTTGGGCCAAAAGGCCCTAGCAGAGCTTGGTGCGTAGTCCCAGCCCAAAAATTCTGGCTGGACCCTGTGTGCATTTTTGGCCCAGAATCCCTAGCTGAGCTCGGCAGACGGTTCAGGCCCTGAGAATCTAGCTGAATTCAGCCCGTGGTTCGGGCCCAGTGCTCCTGGCTGGACTTGGCAGGGAACACAGAAGGCTGTGGATACCTTGGCCTGACCCAACGCTCATTCAGAGACCCAGAACAATTGCAGGATCCACAGCACAGGGGGGCTGAAGATCACTGGCTGTGAGAGACCAGAATAACAGGGCTAACATCCTAACATCCACACCAGTGAAGCTTTGAGCTCCCAGCCTAGGGAAATCATGAGATAATAAGTGAATCTATCATCAGACACCCTCCATCCAACTCTGGAAGCTACCCAACAAAAACAAAGACGGTAAGATGTCTAAAGGACAACGAAAAAGCATACGCAAAAAACCCCAAAACAACATGGCATCTCCAGTTTCCAGCTATCCCAAAGAAAACAACCCAGAGAACTCAAATACAACGGAAATACAAGAAAATGACCTCAAATCCTTAGTAATGAGGATGATAATGGAGGAAACAGATAAAATTCATAATCAAATGCAGGAAGACGCAGACAAACAGGTGAGAGACATAAAAGAAGCACATAGAATGGAAGTGGAAAAATTGCAGGAAAATGCAAACAACCAGATGAAAGGAATAAATAAAACGGTTCAAGCTCTGAAGACCTATAAAGAGGCAATGGAAGAAACACAGGAATATACAAAAAATCAGATGAAAGAAATCAAAAAATCAGTTCAAGATCTGAAAATTAAAATGGATTCAATGATAAACACACAGACAGAAGAAAAACGAGAACGTGAGACCTCAGAGAGGAAGGCGAGCAACACAGAGGTGAGCTTTTCTAACAGAATCCAAGAGATGGAAGGATGAATCTCAGGTCTAGAAGATACAATCACAGATATTGAATCAACCATTAAAGAAAATGCCAAACCTGGAAAACTCCTGACACAAAACATCCAAGAAATTAAGGACATCATGAAATGAAGAAATTTGAGGTTAATAGGCATTGAAGAAAGAGAAATCATCAGACTCCAGGGCCAAGAAACTATTCTCAACAAAATCATAGAAGAAAATTTCCCCAATCTAAAGAAAGAAATGCCTATAAACATACAAGAGGCCTACAGAACACCAAATAGAATTGACCAGAAAAGAAAAACTGCCCGCCACATAATAATCAAAACACAAAACATGCAGAACAAAGAAAAAATATCAAAAGCTTCAAGGGAAAAGGGCCAAATAACATTTAATGGTAAACCTATCAGAATTACACCTGACTTCTCAGCAGAGACCATAAAAGCCAGAAGGGCCTGGACAGAGATCCGGAAAACTTTAAGAGACCACAAATGAAAGGCCAGACTACTTTACCCAACAAAATTATCAATAACCATTGATGGAGAAAACAAAATATTCCATGACAAAACCAAATTCAAACAGTACGTATCCACAAATCCAGCTTTACAGAAGGTACTAGAAGGAAAACTCCATTCCAAAGGGTCAAGCTACAACCAAAACTACCCAGGAAATAGATAACTATCCCATGGCACAACCACAACTACACAAACGCTTGACTGGAAACAACATCAAAATTAAGACTCTTAACAGTCACTGGTCATTAATATCTCTCAACATCAATGGCCTCAATTCTCCAATAAAAAGACACAGACTAACTGAATGGGTACATAAACAAGATCCAACTATCTTCTGCATTCAAGAAACACATCACACCCATAATGAAAGGCATTACAGGGTAAAAGGTTGGAAAAAAATATTCCAAGCAAATAGTCACAAGAAGCAAGCAGGCGTAGCCATTTTAGTATCAAACAAAATAGACTTTCAACCAAAATTAATCAAAAGGGATAAGGAAGGACACTTCATACTCATCAAAGGTAAAGTCAACCAAGATGACATCACAATTCTGAATATCTATGCTCCCAATACAAGGGCACCCACATTGGTAAAAGATCTCCTATAAAAGCTTAAACCACACATCGATCCCCACGCAATAATAGTGGGAGACTTCAACACCCCACTCTCACTGAAGGATAAGTCACTGAAACAGAAACCAAGCTGTGAAATAACATCATTAACCAATGCCATGGGTCAAATGGATCTAACAGATATCTATAGAACCTTTCACCCAAACAAGAAAGAATACACCTTCTTCTCTGCACCCCATGGAACCTTCTCCAAAATTGATCACATCGTAGGTCACAAAGCAAGCCTCAATATATACAAGAGGATTGAAATAATACCTTGTATCCTATCAGATCACCATGCTCTTAGGCTGCAATTCAACAACAACAGAAATAACAAAAAGCCTACACGTACGTGGAAACTAAACAACTCTCTGCTAAATGACACCTGGGTCAGGGAAGAAATAAAGAAAGAAATCAAGAAGTTTCTGAAATTCAATGAAAATGAAGAAACAACATACCCAAATTTGTGGGATACATTGAAAGCAGTGCTAAGAGGAAAATTCATAGCACTAAGTGCCTTTAAAAAGAAATTGGAAACATCGCACATAAGCATCTTAACAACACAACTGGAAGCCCTAGAAAAAAAAGAAGCAGAAACACCCAAGAGGAGTAGACACCTGGAAATAATCAAACTCAGGGGTGAAATTAACAAATTAGAAACTAAAAAAACAGTCCAAAGAATCAACAAAACCAAAAGCTGTTTCTTTGAGAAAATCAACAAGATAGACAGACCATTAGCCAAACTAACTAAAAGGCAGAGAGACAGTATTGAAATCAACAAAATCAGAAATGAAAAGGGAGACATAACAACAGACACTGAAGAAATTCAAAGAATCATAAGATCCTACTTTGAAGGCGTATACGCCACAAAATTTGAAAATCTAAGGGAAATGGACGATTTTCTTGAACAATTTCACTTGCCAAAGTTGAATGAAGAACAGATAAACAAGCTAAATAGTCCCATTTCCCCTACAGAAACAGAAGCAATCATCGATGGTCTCCCAACCAAAAAAAGCCCAGGGCCAGATGGTTTCAGTGCAGAATTCTACCAGACCTTCAAGGGCGAGCTAATACCGATACTCTTCAAGCTACTCCAAAAGATAGAAATGGATGGAAAATTACCAAATTCATTCTATGTAGCCATAGTCTCTTTGATACCTAAACCTCGCAGAGACTCAACAAAGAGAATTTCAGACCAATTTCTCTTATGAACATCGATGCAAAAATACTAAATAAAATACTTGCAAAACGAATACAAGAACACATCAAAGATATCATTCACCATGACCAAGTAGGCTTCATTCCAGGCATGCAGGGATGGTTTAATATATGGAAATCCATCAATGTAATCCACCATATAAACAAACTGAAAATAAAAAAACACATGATCATCTCCTTGGATGCAGAGAAAGCATTTGATAAAATTCAACACCCATTCATGTTTAAAGTTTTAGAGAGATCGGGGATACAAGGCACTTTCCTCAACATAATAAAAGCTATATACAGCAAGCCAATAGCCAAAATCAAAGTAAATGGTAAGATACTCAAGGAAATTCCTCTAAAATCGGGAACAAGGCAAGGCTGCCCACTCTCTCCATATCTCTTCAATATAGTTCTTGAAGTTCTAGCCAGAGCAATAAGGCATCAAAAGGAGATCAAGGGGATCCAAATGGGAAAGTAAGAAGTCAAATTATCCCTATTTGCAGATCATATGATAGTGTATATAAGTGACCCACAAAATTCCTCCATAGAACTCCTACAGCTGATAAACACCTTCAGCAAATTGGCTGGATACAAAATTAACTCAAAAAAGTCTGTAGCCTTCCTATACACAAATGACAAGCTTGCAGAGGAAGAAATTAAGAAAACCACACCCTTCACATTAGCCACAAGCAATATAAAATATCTAGGAGTTACTCTAACTAAGCAAGTGAAGGACTTGCTTGAAAAAAATTTCAAAACTCTGAAGAAAGAGATTGAAGATGACCTGAGAAGATGGAATGATCTTCCTTGCTCATGGATAGGGAGAATTAACATAGTAAAAATGGCCATCCTACCAAAAGCAATCTACAGATTCAATGCAATCCCTATCAAAATACCTACACAATTTTTTAAAGACATTGAAAGTTCAATTCTGAACTTCATATGGAAAAACAAAAAACCCAGAATAGTTAAAACAACCTTGTACAATAAAAGGTGCTCTAGAGGAATCTCCATACCTGATCTCAAACTGTACTATAAAGCAATAGTAATTAAAACAGCATGGTACTGGCACAGCAACAGGCTGGTTGATCAGTGGAATCGAATCGAAGACCCAGATATGAATCCACACACATATGATCACTTGATTTTTGACAAAGAAGCCAAATCCATTCAATGGAAAAAGGATAACATCTTCAACAAATGGTGCTGGTCTAACTGGAGGTCTATGTGTAAAAAAATGAAACTGGACCCATATTTGTCACCTTGCACAAAACTCAAATCCAAGTGGATTTGACCTCAACATAAAACCAGAGACACTAAGCCACTTAGAGGAAAAAGTGGGAAAGAGCCTGGAACATATTGGCACAGGAGACAACTTCCTGAACAGAACACCAACGGCCCAGGCCTTAATGTCAACCATTAATAAATGGGACCTCATGAGGCTGAGAAGCTTCTGTAAGGCAGGAGACACTGTCAAGAGAACAAAGCGACAGCCTACAGGCTTGGAAAAAATCTTCACCAACCCTACATCTGACAAAGGTCTAATATCCAAAATATATAAAGAACACAAGAAATTAAACACCATCAAACCAAATAACCCAATTGAGAAATGGGGCTTGGAACTAAACAGAGAATTCTCAACAGAGGAGCATCAAATGGCTGAGAAACACTTAAAGAAATGCTCAGCCTCCTTAGTCATCAGGGAAATGCAAATCAAAACAACTCTGAGATTCCATCTTACACCCATCAGAATGGCTAAGATCAAAAACTCAAGCGACACCACATGCTGGCGAGGATGTGGGGAGAGAGGAACACTCCTTCATTGCTGGTGGGAATGCAAACTAGTACAGCCACTTTGGAAATCTATCTGGTGCTATCTCAGAAAACTGGGAATAGGGCTTCCTCAAGACCCAGCTATTCCACTCCTTGGAATATACCCAGAAGATGCTCCAGCACACAACAAGAAAATTTGCTCAACCATGTTCATAGCAGCCTTATTCATAATAGCCAGAACATGGAAACAGCCTAAGTGTCCCTCAGTAGAAGAGTGAATAAAGAAACTGTGGTACATATACACTATGGAATACTACTTAGCTATTAAAGTTTTTTTTCAACAAGTCTTTCACTTGCTTGGTTAGCGTTACTCCTAGGTATTTTAAATTGCTTGTGGCTAACGTGAAGGGTGTAGATTTCCTAATTTCTTCCTCTGTATGATTGTCATTTGTATATAGGAAGGCTACTGATTTTTTTGAGTTAATTTTGTAACCAGCCAGTTTGCTGAACGTGCTTATCAACTGAAGGAGTTCTCTGGTGGAACTTTGGGTGTCACTTATGTACACTATCATGTCATCTGTAAATAGGGATAGTTTGACTTCTTTCTTTCCCATTTGGATCCCCTTGATCTCCTTGTGTTGTCTTATTACTCTGGCTAGGACTTCAAGAACTATATTGAAGAGATATGGAGAAAGTGGGCAGCCTTGTCTGCTCCCTGATTTTAGAGGAATTTCCTTGAGTATCTCTCCATTTAATTTGACGTTGGCTATTGCCTTGTTGTATATAGCCTTTATTATGTTGAGGAAAGTGCCTTGTATCCCTGATCTCTCCAACACTTTAAACATGAATGGGTGTTGGATTTTGTCAAATGTTTTTTCTGCATCTAAGGAGATGATCATGTGTTTTTTTTTCTTTAGTTTGTTTATATGGTGGATTACATTGATGGATTTCTGTATATTAAACCATCCCTGCACGCCTGGAATGAAGCCTACCTGGTCATGATGAATGATATCTTTGATATGTTCTTGTATTCGTTTTACGAGTATTTTATTGAGTATCTTTGTGTCTATGTTCATAAGAGAAATCGGTCTGAAGTTCTCTTTGTTGAGACCATCTGGCCCTGGGCTTTTTTTGGCTGGGAGACTATCAATGATTGCTTCTATTTCTATAGGAGAAATAGGCCTATTTAATTTGTTTATCTGATCTTGATTCAATTTTGGCAAGTGGAATCGATCAAGAAAAATGTCCATTTCCTTTAGATTTTCAAATTTTGTGGCATATATGCCTTTAAAGTAGGATCTTTTGATTCTTTGTATTTCTTCAGTGTCTGTTGTTATGACTTCCTTTTCATTTCTGATTTTGTTGATTTGGATACTGTCCCTCTGCTATTTAGTTAGTTTGGCTAATGGTTTGTCTATTTTGTTGATTTTCTCAAAAAACCAGCTCCTGGTTTTGTTGATTCTTTGAATTGTTCTTTTTATTTCTAATTTATTGATTTCAGCCCTGAGTTTGATTATTTCCAGATGTCTATTCCTCTTGGGTGATTCTGCTTCTTTCTTTTCTAGGGCTTCCAGTTGTGTTGTTAAGTTGCTTATGTGGGATGTTTCCAATTTCTTTTTAAAGGCACTTAGTGCTATGAATTTTCCTCTTAGCACTGCTTTCAATTTGTCCCACAAATTTGGGTATGTTGTTCCATCATTTTCATTGAATTTCAGGAAGTCTTTTATTTCTTCCTTTATTTCTTCCATGACCCACATGTCATTAAGTAGAAAATTGTTTAGTTTCCACGTGTGAGTAGGCTTTTTGTTATTTCTGTTGTTGTTGAAGTCCAGCCTTAGACCATGGTGATCTGATAAGATACAAGGTATTATTTCAATATTCTTGTATCTGTTGAGGCTTGCTTTGTAACATACTATGTGATCAATTTTGGAAAAGGTTCCATGGAGTGCTGAGAAGACAGTATACTCTTTTTTGTTTGGGTGGAAAGTTCTGTAAACATCTGTTAGATCCATGTGATACATGGCATTGGTTAGTGATGTTATTTCTCAACTTAGTTTATGTTTCAAAGACCTATCCTTCACTGAAAGTAGAGTGTTGAAGTCTCCCACTATTAATGTGTTGGAATCAATGAGTGGTTTAAGCTTTGTTAATAGTTCTTTTACAAATGTTGTTGCCCTTGTATTTGGAGCATAGATGTTCAGAATTGTGATGTCTTCTTGGTTGATTTTACCCTTGATGAGTATGAAGTGTCCTTCCTAGTCTCTTTTGATTAATTTTGGTTGAAAGCCTATTTTGTTGGATATTAGGATGGCTACACCTGCTTGCTTCCTGTGACCATTTGCTTGGAATATTTTTGCCCAGCCTTTTACCCTGAGGCAATGTCTGTCCTTGTGGTTGAGATGTGTTTCTTGGATGCAAAAGAATGTTGGGTCTTGTTTATGCAACCACTCTGTTAGTCTATGTCTTTTTATTGGAGAATTGAGACCATTGATGTTCAGAGATATTAATGACCAGTGACTCTTAAGTCCTTTCATTTTGATGTTTGTTTAAGTTGAGGGTTTGTGAGGTTGTGATTTTGTGATGGTGTAGTTATCTATTTCCTGTGTAGTTTTGGTTGTAACTCATTCCTGTGTGGTGGAGTTTTCCTTCTAGTAGCTTCTGTAATGCTGGATTTATGGATAGGTATTGGTTGAATTTGTTCCTGTCATGGAATATTTTGTTTTCTCCATCTACGGTTATTGATAGTTTTGCTGGGTACAGTAGTCTAGCCTGGCATCTGTGGTCTCTTAGGGTTTTCAGGACCTCTGTCTGTGTCCTTCTGGCTTTCATGGTCTCAGCTGAGAAGTCGGGTGTAATTCTGATAGGTTTGCCATTGTATGTTACTCTGTCTTTTTCCCTTGCAGCTTTTAAAATTTTTTCTTTAGTCTGTATATTTTGTGTATTCATTATTATATGGCGGGAAGATTTTCTTTTCTTATCTATTCTATTTGGTGTTCTATAGGCCTCTTGTATGTTCATATGCATCTCCTTCTTCTGATTGGAAAATTTTTCTTGTATAATTTGGTTGAAGATATTTTCTGGGCCATGGAGTCAGGCGTCTTCTCTATCCTCAATGCCTATTATTCTTAGGTTTCTTCTTTTCATGGTGTCCTTGATTTCTTGGATGTTCTGTGTTAGCAACTTTTCTGATTTAGTATTTTCCTTGATGGTTGATTCGAGTTCTACAATTGTATCTTCAAGTCCCGAAATTCGTTCCTCCTTTTCCTGGATTCTGTTTGAGAAGGCCATCTCTTTGTTGGCTGCTTTCTTCTCTATGGTCTCTCGGTCACATTTTTCTTCTGTGTGTTCCTTTATCATAGATTCTGTTTTTGTCCTCAGATCTTGAAGTGTTTTTTTTTTTTTTCATTTCCTTCATCTGTCTGTTTGTATTTTCCTGAAATTCTTCCAGTGCCTTTCTATATGACTCTTTTATGTCCTCCACCTGCTTGGTTGCCTCCTCCCGCAGTTGTTTACAGATTTCATTCCTTTCTTCCATTATCATCTTCCTTACTAAGGACTTGAGGTCATTTTCTTGTATTTCAATTGTTTTGGGGTTCTCCAGGTTGCTTTCATTGGGATTGTTGGGATATGGAGATTCCAAACTGTTTTGGTTTTTGTTTGTATTCTTTCGCTGTCCTCTTGTCATTTTGGTGTCTCTGATGTTGGGAGGTAGCTTCTGGTGACCTTTACTGGTTGATAGTAGATAGTTGGTGAATGATTATTGGTCACGTGCTCTTGCCTGTAGGGATCAGGTAGTTTTCTATCTGACACAGGCAGGTGACCTAGTTTCCACTCCTGGAGACTTTGCTCTACACCTTAGGCTCTGGGCTGGGTCAGCAGAACTAGGCTTCTGACTGGTTCCTTTCACATTAGTGTTGTGATTCAGGCCTGCTATTATGGAGTCTCAGATCGAGGCTGGCAAGCTCTCAGTGGGCAAGATGTTCTCAGTTGTCTGCACTACCCATGGCCCTGTAGCTCAGACCTCGCTCAGCTCAGACCCACTGAGCTAAATGTGCCTTTTAAACCAGCATATACACACCTCTGGGGTGTCCAGCCTTTCCCGAGGGGGTGGGAGATCCTGCCGAGGCTGTGTGTAGTGTCCACACTAAGTTCTAACTGCTGGGATCTGCAGGCTTAGGCCCTGTGCTCTGTTCCAATATGGGCCCGGTATGGCCCCACTGGCTGCACTCTGATATCTCTGAGCTAGATGGACCCAAGCAGCTCAGTAACTGGCATTCTGTTCCACAGTGTGCCTGGTTTGGTGCCACGGGTTGTGTGCACTCTCTCTGATCTAGGCAGACCCCAAGCAGCTCAGTATCCTGCGCACTGTTCCAAAGTGGGCAGGGTATGATGCCTCAGGCTGGGCGCCCCTCTCTCTGAGCTAGGTGGATCCAAGCAGCTCAGTAACCCGTGCACTGTTCCAAAGTGGGCAGAGTATGGCGCCGCAGGCTGGGCGCCGCTCTCTCTGAGCTAGGCAGTCTCAAGCAGCTCAGTTTCCTGCGTATTGTTCCAAAGTGTGCCTGCTTTGGCGCCACGGGTTGTGTACACTCTCTTTGAACAAGGTGGACCCAAGCAGCTCAATATCTCATGCACTGTTCCGAAGTGGTCAGGGTATGGCGCCACAGGCTGGGCGCCTCTCTCTCTGAGCTAGGTGGGCCCAGTTGCCTGTGTTTCCACGCGGCGTGGGGGTCCTCAGTAGATTTGCGTGGGGCACGTGGATGGGACCAAGGGCAGCTTCCCCTGTTTCCCTGTAACTTCCACAGGCCCGGCGCTCCGTTACCAAGCCGCACTCTGAACTCGGGCTTTATCTACCAGCTGCAGCCCGCAGATGGGATCCGTCCAAGCGTCCAGAGAGTGGGTTCAGAGCCTCCGTGGACTGATACTTGACTCAAGGCAGGGCCCGCGGGTGGTCTGCACTGTGCGGGACCCAACTTACCTAAAGTTCCCTGGATTTAACAGTCTGGCTCCATTCAAGTCCCTGGTCTCCGTGCAGTTGATCAGATACAGTGCTTGCTGGGCGCCGCCATCTTGTGGATCATCTGTTTTCAACTTTTATTTATTTAATTATTACTGACTGACAGATTGACAAGTCTTGTTCTATAACCCAAGCTGGCCCCAATCTTGCAAGTATTAATGTCAAGGGACAATTACTATGTGTGACTCTTAAGTTATGTTAGATTTCATATATCCTGGGTCTAAGTTTGAGCTCAAGATTGTGACAAATTCCCCTTAGCCAGGCTTCAACATTTTCCCCAACTTTCATATTATTAAATCATAGATATAATTCTAATGAAAATAAAGAAAATATATTTTTTACTATCTTGCTCTTTTATGTAGATTCTCTTCCAGATTTGAAGTAGCCCCACTTTTCTAGGTTACCTTTAGGGCTTGAACACATGGCCATGTTCTAATCTGCTTATTACAGAAAGCTTAAGCAGCTTTTCATCTTGGCCTCACTTAGAGCTTATGTTTTCAGTACAGATGTACAAAAGCCGACCAAGACTAGTTGAAGGCAGAATTGTCCAAATTACAAGAGCTAAGCAGAATAAAAAAATAAAAATCTAACTTTAACTTCATTCATAAAGTAAAAGACAAAATTATATAAGGGAAATAAAATCAATCATAAGAAATGAAACTGCTTTAGACACATGTCAATTTTCTTCTACTGAAGTAAATTATTTATTTGGGCAGTAGAAGCACTTATTTCAATATTAGAAAAATAATGCTATTTGTTTTCAGCATAAAATAACCCTTAGGTGGAATAGACACATTGATTTTTTAAAATGGATTTCAAATAAATCCAATGTCTTCATAATGAAAACTTACAACATTCGCCAGAATATAGTAGTTACATAAGACAGTGGCTTCCTAAAGAAAGAGAAAATTGCATTCCCTTCCTTCCATTGGTTTTTGTTAAATACAATTTGTCCATTCCGTTTGACTGGCCAATTTGATTGCAGCATTCTAAAACTCAGCAAGGTGCAGTATAGATCCACAGGCTTGACTTAGGAAAGCCAAGCCCAAACAGCACAGTAATTGGATCGGCACATTAATTAGATCCCGAGATAAACTTCAGTTTATTGTCACAGGACTACTGGGCTGAAGGAATATAGAAATAGGGTGCTTTGATAGCCTTATTGATTTTCTATATTTGGTACCAAAGAGCAAGCAGGAGAAAGCAGAACAGCTGTGCAACAACCATAATCAAATGCAAATGCCTAGGAGTCTCCACAGCAAAATAACGAAGACAGCAGAATGATGCCCATTTGGATCAGTAAGAGTGAGTCTCCCTCCCCTGGAAATTTTCACACACAATAATCACTATTAAAGCTGTCCCTTTTTGCCAAATTGAAACATTAGTGGATAGGTAAGTTGCCTGATAGCATGTAGACTCCTGAGAAAGTTGTTAACTGTGCCGGCAGTGAAATGACCTAAGTCCCCAACCAAATAATGCAAAATAACATTATGTCCTTAAAATTAATTCGTTGAAAGAACCTTTAAAAGGAGATGTGGGGAACAAAGCCATTTATGCTGCTGCAATGAGACCCTGTTTGACAGATTCAAATTACAGCTGTATAAAATATAAATAATGCTGTTGGTAGCATGCTTATTCCAGAGAGCTAACAGAAACTGTCTTCAGATGCCTTAACTAGTAGCTGAATGAATTTTTCACTCTCTGCTCCCACTCTAATTAATTTATTTGGCAAACCTACTATGTGCCAACTGGCTGAAATGTTTAGCGGACACCTTTTTTTTACTAACATTTTGCCTGTTCACTGTATTCCAAACATGGCTATTCAATCAATATTGTCAAAACACACTTTTATTGTTTCATAAATGTTTGACAGCTCATTGCTCAAAAAATGTTTGCTGACTCCCAACGTAATCGCACACTTTTCCTAGGCATTTTCCACTTTCCCCCCCTAGACTATAAGTTCCTTGGTTGCAGTTTAGTTCATTGTAATGGATGTTTGTTGAGTGTTCTCTATAACTAGTGACCATGCTAGACATGGTAACAACATGCTGTATAAGACAGGGGAAAATTCCTACTGTAGCAGAGGAGATAGACATAAAAAAGAATACTTTCAATATATTGTGATTAAGTGCAATAAGACTTAGCATGGGTTTCTCAGAGGAAATGTTTGTCACTTTGGCTGGAAGATGATGGAGGCCTTCTTAAAGGCATGTAGGCCTTGTACATTTTCAGGGGTTGTTGTCTTTGGCCCTGGCATAATTCCTGGTAAAATCTTTGTAGCATATTAAATTTGGAAGACTCATCTTCCCCACATTGTTATTTTCTATCTCTCTCATTTGCCTGGAAAAAAAATCATCTCTCTCCCTTTTTTTTCCCATCAGAATCTTTGTCTTTTGTAGGTCCAAGATTAAATGTCACCTTCTCCACAAGGGCTTTTTTGATGAGTATATTGGCATGGAATAAGAAAATGGCAGTAAATTGACATGAAATAAGAAGAGTATTCTCAATAGTGAAAGACTGTCATCCACAGAAGAGATTTGCACTAGTCTGACCACTTCTGTCACGTGAAGCTCCATCGCCTAGATCTCTGTCCCACACCCTTGATATCTATATTCAACTGTCTGCCTGGTGTTTTTTCTAGTTGGAAGCCATACAAACAACTCAAATGCAATGATTTCCAAACAGAACTCACTGGCATTTCTGTTCCATGAGCCTGTTTCTGCTCCAGTGTTTTCCACATGGTGAATAGTGTCTTTCTCATTTTGTACCTCCAGGCAGATGCATGGATGTCCTATTTGGCTCAATCCACAATCTATTCAAAACATTTCTGTGTTTCTTCACATAGGTAGAGTTATTTCCCATTTCTTACCTAGAAGAAGGTAGAGAATTCTGTCTTGTCTCTGCATGTTTCATATAATTTCCTTTCAAATTCTACTCCATTCCTCAGTCAGAGTGGCTCAAAAATAAAATATTAATTAGGTCAGACCAACCATGAAAACACTTTACCAGCCAGATTGTGGTTGCCTTTAGAGTTAAGTACACAATCAGATAATAGCTTAAAAGCTTTCTCAGGTTCATCTTCATTTGTCCCTACTTTCTCCACCACTTTTCTCCTTGGACACGTGAAATATTTCTTATAGTGTGTCTTTCAGTCATTCTATTTTTCTGCCTGGATCTCTGCTTCCTGAGATGGATATGTGAATGGTTTCTTTTGTAGAACCTACTGCTTCTGAACCAGTGCAACAAACTATCACAGACTAGGTAGCTTATAAGTAACAGAAATTTGTTTCTCCAAAGTTTTAGAGGCTACAAGTCTAAAATGAAGGTATCAGGAGGTTTGGTGTCACTGACCACGTGTTTATCCCAATTTTTACCTAGAATAGTTTTTCTCAAGAGAGAAGATACAAGGAAGTTCCTTGGATATATTATTTTTTTCCTTGATAAACATACTGTTGCCATTTTGAGGGTTCTGCCCTTATGACCAAATCATCTACCAATGTCTCTATTCCTAATACCATTACATTGAGGCCCTTGGCCAAGGTAGTTGGCTTTTGGGACTGATTAAGGGAGATTCCTTGTGGTTTAAGGGAAGATCCTTTTAAATAGAAACCTACATTTAGGCTGTTTACCCAATAATAACCCTTCTCTTTAACTTGCCAAAATCCTTCTGTTAGGACAGAATCACCAGCACTATGGCACTTAGCTTCCACCATATCATCCCCTTTCTTGTATTTTAAACATTTTGTGTATGAGTGAGCCTTTCTTTATACCTACATAAGTACAATTTGCAGGTGATTGGTATTTGTAAACTACAAAGTATAAAATTAATTACAAATGAAGTATCTAACCATGTTGACTTTACTTCTTCATTCACTAGTCAACATAGTCTCACATCTCTAGCACCATTTAGACCTTGTGGTTTATCTGTGAAATATCTGCTTGGCCAGTACACATGTACTACAATTTCATGTGTGTTATTCCCAGGGCCACTTCAGCAAGTTCCTGCTTTCCTCAGAATAAGAAGTCACCCATTACCAGTGGCTTGTAAAGACCTTAGTTACTTTGAAGTCTCTCATTTTAGAAATAAGTTCAGAGTTACAATGAAACAGACCATTACCACCAGACTGAAGTGTCTGGACAAGGCAAATACTCATTCTTGATCAAGAGGGTGTCTGTTCTCAGAAGAAGGAACACACAGAGATGGCAAGCACACTTGGCTTTTATTTTAACTCAGACTGTGTGTCTTTCCTCCATTGACTGTGTCTGACCTCATAGTCCCAATTCAATTGGCTAGTTTGAAGAATTGATGCACAGAAATGAAGGAGGAAGTGGAAAGGGGCCATGGATCCAAGGGTAGAAGGGTCATAGCTCCAGGCCATTGAAGTCCTAGAAAACAGAATCTGATTTTTGTGGGTGGTGGTGCTGTAAGATTAGAACATTTTATAAATGTCTTACAAGAAGGTGGAGGTAAAAAAAAGACTTGGATTCTTTGTCCCAAACAGAAGTTTTATAGTATTTGATAGAAAAGATGTATACTTAATATTTTCTATATCCTCAAGCCTCATTTCCTTTCATCAGTCATTATTGATTCATTGGGTTTTTTTTTTTTTTTTCATCTTCTCTGACCTTGCATAACCATTTGTATATTCAGCTGGATCTCTCTGAAATAGCCATTCCCTTTGTATTTTTTACATATGCTTTAAGATGTAGTTGTAGAAATAATTCTTCAAGAAGGCTTTCTCTGACCTCCCTTTCCTGACCCATACTAATTTATCCTTTTCTCAGAACATAATCTCTGTTATAGCACTTACTGTAACCCCTTTCTCTCTGTGCACATCCCTTCTCCTCCTAATAAATATAATCAACTGGATTCTTCAAGGATATATCTGTCTTGGTTATAACTGTCTCTAGGACACAAAACCTAGTATATCCTAGAAACCGATGACATATTTAAGGAATGAATATTATGGGGCTGCTGGTACTTTAGGTAGGGGTGAACAACTTTCAGATAATGAAATAGAATATATTCAAATATATGACATTGAGACAACAAATGAGAAACCTTATTAGACTCAAAAGTTGATTGTATGCTGCATTCTATAATAAGTCAAAATTTTTTCATTGTCTACCCTTCCAACAGAGTGGGAAGGAAAGAGGACAAAGGATACATTTTATGCTTTTAGTGATAAAAACTGCAGCAACAGAATAATAACAATCACTCCTTAACTCCTCAGTTTGGGCCTAGGAACTATATATGGTTATCTCATTTAGAATTCTATGAGATGAAAACACTAAAGCTCAAGGTGGTTAAATATGTATTTCACAGAGTACATATATAGTAAATGATAGTTTTCGGTTAATATTATGTCTGCCCAATTTAAAACTCAGGGCCTTTAGTTGCTTGACCTATATTACTCAAACAAGGGTTGAACTTGAAGTCACCCAGACATATATAGATATTTGCATTGTTGTCTGTTAGGAAAACCCAGACTAGTAAATCTTAACCTCTCTCATGGTGTGACCCTTTAATACAGTTCCTCATGTTGTGGTGACCCACAACCATAAAATGATTTTTGTTGCTACTTCAAAACTGTAATTTTTCTACTATTATGAATTATAATGTAAATATCTGTATTTTCCAATGGCCTTAGGTGGCCTCTGTGCAAGCGTCTTTAGACCTCCAAAAGGATCACACCCCACAGGGTGAGAACCAATGACCCACACCCTCCATTCCTCCTTCCTTCTCTTAAAATGAAAGTGAAAGGGCCTCTGAAAAGATTTGCTGCCTTCATCAAGTAGACAGTTTATTTTTTAACAATTGCTGGGAAATTTCCACTGAGATGCATTTACAATTTTTTTTTTATTACTAATGTTCATTGCTGGAAAGTATGGAGGGAAGTATAGAGATGAAGGAGCTTGCTGAGTGCTCCTGTGGGCTGAGTGCCAAAAAAGAGAGAAGCAGGTATAGAAAGAGAATTTCTTAGCATTAGCTACTTCCTGGCTGATCCTTTAATACAACTTGGCTTAGATACCTGACAGGGAAATTACAGTCCAATTTCCTGTCCGTGTGTCTTGACTGTCTCTTTCTTCCTCAACTTCAATATGGACTATCTATGTCAGTGCAGATGGGGCACATTTCATTGTTCATTGTTTTTTTTCTACCCATTCAAATCATGCCTCCTGTGTATTCAACTGCCACATTTCCTGACTGTTTTAATTTTCCACTTTCCTTTATGACTTCTCACTTTTGTCTGCCAGTAACATACCAGAGAAAAAGTATTTATGCCATTGCCTGAGCTACAGGACTTATTATGCTGGAATGCATCCAGATGTAATGTGGATTGTGAGATGACTATGGTCATCCAGGAAAGCGGTGAATAGAATTCAGAACAAATACTTGGTTATAAAAAGGGAATGAAAAAGGACATTTTCTGGAAACTTTGCTTCCCTATTCTGCATGGCTTATGTTTTACATATTGCCACTGTGTAAATACAAAGCAACCTCAAATGAGAATGTTACCCTTCAGATTATCAGCAGATGAAATACAGCACTCAGTCTGTCTAGGTTGTTAGTGCTCTCACCTGGGACGTAGACATCTTTGTGTTTGTCTCACTGTAGAGATTGTATTTTAGTAGTACTTATTGTAACAAAGTTTCATTTGAAGCAATTCAAACTGTATCTGCTGGTCCTGGCTTGGCATTTTATAGTCTGTGTCTTCATGATGAGCATTTATTTATTAATGTGCTAAAGAGGAAAGACATTCCCATTAACAGAAGATGGTAAAAAAAGGTTGTGACATTGGGTAATCAGACCTTTAATGGAGATAAAAAAAAAAAAAGCACCAAATATCTTCCTTTCATTTGTCAGAGAGGAATTTGTTTTGAAAAACATAGTGCTCAACTCTACTCACAGGTACTGAAATATGTCTTTTCTTGCAGGCCATTTTGAGTTCTAATTACATTTAAGCATTGGACATTCAATCACTTAACCTGAACTATATTTGTAGAAAATGTACAAACACATTTCCTCTCAAGAGAAAAAAAGGAAAAAGAAAAATATGTATAATGATTTTTTAAAAAATGTATTACAGATAGTGACTGAAAACAGATCTCAAAACAAGAAAGATAAATCTAGGGAAATGGAAAGAAAATATAATTAAATCGTAAATAGCTGGGTTATTGGACTCAGGAGTTCATATTTCAAAAGGATCCATTCAACTACCAAATCCTAATAATAATATAGCTGCCTGATCACAGTCCTGTGGTACGTATGACCAGTCATCATTCATATATAAACAGAGGTCAGATTATGGCTTTGCCCTCTTTGCTGTCATAAGCATATTACTGGCAAAGTCTAAAGGCAGAGGCTACAAATGACTGGAAGAGGAGATGACTGGGGAACAATAACAAATCAGGTGAGGGTAAGATATTCATAAAAAAGGAGGAAGAAACATGACAGCATTTCTTTTTAAAATGTCTCCAAAGACTTGGACTTTACTTTCTAAACTCAAATTAAGGGGCACAATTAATACATATCAAAATGACTTTAAAATCTGTATGCCCTTTGTTCTACAAATTTCATTTTAGAAATGTATTTGTAGTAAAGTGACAGGATACTAGCAAAAACACAGATGTACTGAAGTTCAGTACAACTTGATTCTTTATAGAAAAACATTTAGAAAAAAGACAGAAACTACATTAATTAAATAAATTATAGTACATCAGTAACATGAAATATATGTAGCCATTAAAATATGATGTATTCTATTTGGTCATAGTTCTATATGATCAAAATTATATAATTCTGTAACAAGAGAAGAGTTATAAACCTATCAGCTTAAAAATATATGTACAAATATTGCCAAAACCATCATGATCTCTAAAGGATGTTTATTGTGGTTTCTACACTTTCCTTTCCTACTTTCTCTATGTGTTGGCTTTTGTTGACATAAAATGCAAGAGAGATCATGGATAGTAGCAGAGAACCTACTACTGCCACTTTACTAATCCAGCATAATTCCCAACTGCATTGTAAACACTTATCCTTATACCCAAAGTAACTCTCACTCCTCACCATAGATGTTTCTTTTAACTGCAGAGACTCTTACAGAAAGACACAACTAATCAAAATGCAGAGTAACACTGGTAGTAGTGTACTCAAACCTAATTGACACATTTAGCACACAACTCCTACACCTAAGGCTCTGGGAACCTCAAGGGAAAGGTAGTGGAAAATATCTTAAGAGCCAGAGGAACAGAATGGATTCTGCTGAATAATGTCTTTTAGACATGACAGGGGAAAGCTGTATCTATGAAATCTTAGCCACATGGTTTCCTGAAAGAGACCTAGATAATGACACCATCAGTGGATATACTGATATTGATAGGGGAAATGTCACAAGGTTCCACTCTTAGATGAAGATTTTGATGTGATTAATGACTTTGGAGAAGGGCAGAATCAGTCTTCTCTAGGGAAGAGCTTCCTGATAGGTTGTGCAGTTCTAAATGGTCAACTCTGAACACATACACATACAAGGAACAACATCAATTAGACTCAGCATGTGGTAAGTTTTATTTTATCTAACTATCTATCTATTTATTTATCTATCTATCTATCTATCTATCATCTATCATATGTCTGTCTGACAATAATTAAATAAGAAAAGGTCATAAACTTGAGAAGGCGTGAGGAGAACAGTTGAAGAGTTACAAGGGGAAAAGGAGTAGAGGAAATGTCACAAATACAGTCCGAAATTCTAAAAAAATTTAAAAATTAAAATTAATTTAAAAAGTAAAATGAAGAAAAACCTTTCAAAATAATGTTACAGTTGCTTGGACAACAGTGATTTTAGGGTATACCTTTTTATGATTAGCACAAATTATCTATTTTTTGTTTGCTCATTTCTGATATGCAATAAAAGCACCAATTTTATAAAGCTTTTGAGAACCTATAAAGAAGGACAGAGAAGAAAGGGAAGCAGGCTATCTGGATGAGAGCTGATAGGCTGTGGTCATATGGTGGTGGAGGAGGTCCCCTTCTGTCAGAGGTCTAAGTGAAGGGAATAGGGTAAAACAGGGTGGGAGGGTGGGAATAGGAAGATACAAGTGAGAGGATAACAATTGAGATGTAATCTAAATAAAGTATAATTTTTTTTAAAAAGTAACCATACACACACACAAAAGGCCAAATGTCCTGCCACCACATTCCTCATGCTCATGTTGTCAGACTACATCTGAACAACAAATCACATGGTCATTTACATATTGCAAGGTATTTAGATTATGCCATTTTGGTATTTGAGGAAAACTGATTTTCACATGTAAGCAAAGGGTGCCCTAGCATCTGATACAATAAGGCCACTCTTTCACTGTTGTCTGGAGGCTCAGTGGAATGGAAAGATTGACCTAGGCACCAATTTTCACCACTAGACATCAGAGTCCATGACTATCCTCACAAAAAGTCAGGGAGATAGAGATAGATAGATGATGGATACTTAGATGACAGATAGATGGATGGATTGATAAATACATACATACATACATACATACATACATACATACATACATAAATACATACACACATGGTTTTTTTTCATTCTTTGTTAAAATGGGAAATGCGAACTGAAAATAATTTTCTTTAAATACTACCATTAACAAAACCCAAGAGTTTTGAGCAAACAGATGTCTAAAAAGAAATGTATTTTCTAAAGTGTAACTGGGACAGTGCAGCTTGCCAAATTGCTATATATTCTGTTTCCAAGACAAAGATATTGGCAAATTCTCTATTACTCTCTATTGGTAGCTGGAAGAAGTTCCAACAAATGAAGAGAAAATGGCACTTCTGAGCTGGGGCAAAGTGGTTTACTGATTCATTTAATAAATATTTATAAAGCATCTACATTGTGGAATAATGGGTGGTTGGTACTAATCACAATTGGATTAAAACTCCCATCCTTAAGCAATTTTACATGGTAAATGCAAATTAAAGTAGATTGGCTAACCAACCTCAATTCCATTTCACCTCCTCTTAAGAATGACTTGCATATTCCATACAATAAACCAATGCATCAGTTTCTAAAATTTTAAAATATGGGGCACAGTATATTCTTTTTTAAAAATTAATTTTATTAATTTATTCATATTACATCTTGATTGTTAGCCCTTCCCCTGTTTCCTCCCATTCTTCCCTCCCTCCCACTTCCCCCCTTCTCCCCTCCCCTATGTCTGTGATTGAGGGAGACCTCCTCCCCCTATATATGCTCTTAGAATATCAAGTCTCTTCTTGGTAACTTGCTATCCTTCCTCTGAGTGCCACCAGGTCTCCCCATCCAGGGGTCATGGTCAGAAAAGGGGCACCAGAGTTCGTGTGAGAGTCAGATCTCACTCTCCACTCAACTGTGGAGAATATCCTGTTCATCGGCTAGGTCTAGGTAGGGGTTCGAAGCTTACTGCCTATATTCTCCTTGGCTGGTGCCTTAGTTTGAGGAGGACCCCAGGACCCAGATCTGCCTGTCATAAAGTTCTTCTTGTAGGTTTCCAGGACACTATGGGTCCTACTATTTCCCCATTATTCCATGCTACTCTTGCCTAAAGTCTCAATAGGATGTCCTCTCCTCTGACCCACTTTCTTGGTAAGTAAAGATTTTCATGGTACGTATCCCTTGGACTAGTGTTTTGATATAAGTGAGTATATACCATTTGTCTCTTTTTGCTTCTGGGTGAACTCCCTCATTATGATAATTTCTAGATCAATCCATTTGTCCACAAATTTCGGGAATGGGGCTTGGAACTTAACAAAGAATTCTCAACAGAGGAATATCAAATGGCCGAGAAACACTTAAAGAAATGCTCGTCCTCGTTAGTCATCAGAGAAATGCAAATCAAAACGACACTGAGATTCCATCTTACACCCATCAGAATGGCTACGATCAAAAACTCAAATGACACCACATGTTGGCGAGGATGTGGAGAGAGAGGAACACTCCTTCATTGCTGGTGGGAATGCAAACTACTACAACCACTTTGGAAATCTATCTGGCGCTTTCTCAGAAAAATGGGAATAGGGCTTCCTCAAGACCCAGCTATTCTACTCCTTGGAATATACCCAGAAAATGCCCTACCACACAACAGGGACATATGCTCAACCATGTTCATAGTTGCTTTATACATAATAGCCAGAACATGGGAAACAGCCTAAGTGTCCCTCAGTAGAAGAATGGACTAAGAAACTGTGGTACATGTACACTATGGAATACTACTCAGCTATTAAAAACGGGGCACAGTATATTCTTGATGACTAAACAGATGAAGAATTTGAACTGTTTCAAGCTTTTGTTTGAGTAAACATATTTCGGGAAATGGTTGATTTTGTTTCAAGCAATGTTGTAAAAGGTATTTTTCTTTATTACTGTTTCCTTCCTGGAGAGGTCTGAGAAACAAACCCATGAATAAAAAATCAAATGCTCAGATTTTTAAGTCCATTCACCTTTCTTTGACATTTTTCTTTTTTTTTTCTCTTCTTTTCATTTTGTGGTCTGTTAATCTTGAGCTCCTGGCCATATGTTTAAATACAACATTGCAATTTTGCAAACATGCAATTGATTTCTTTGTATTCCCAAGTTGTTCTCTATCTACTCTATTTTTCAAAACCAATTTAAAGGCTCATCTTTTAACTCCTTAATCTAGACAAGCTGTTGATTGGTTCCATTCTCTCAACTATTGAGTAATAGTTATTGGAGTCAAAAACAAGAGAGTTGGCTTATATCAAATGCTGTGGGCAAGATTCTTCTCTCACACGGCTGTGCCAGTGCACCTGAGATCCTACCAGCAACACATGCTGTTTTCTGTATTCTGGCATCTCTTGGTCACCATCTGCCAAGCCAGGTTCAAATAATTCATTGATGACTTTGTGAAGAACATTGGCTTATATTTGCCAAAACAAAGGACAAAATTTAAAATTTACATTATAATTAAAAAATAATAAAAGCCTAACAATTTAGCCCATGTATTCATAATCCTTTTCCATCAATCTTATTGTGACCTCTGATCTCAGCACACTGACTCTTCCTCTTTCTGGTCTGCTTCCAATGTGTTTAAGGTCTGTGCTTGCCCATCGTATTTAAGCCATACTCTTTATTTCTTGTTCATATAAAGGACACTTCCTGCCGCTGATATTTGCTTCTTTCTTTTTTCTCGTTTTCTTGAATAGTTTCCTCTTCTTTGCTAAACTCTTCCAAACCCATCCTACTATTCCAATTGCCAGCTCACAGGGCACATTTCATTTTTGCTGAGAAGTGTTCCCTGACTTTTCAGACCAAGTTCTTCTCTTAAACATGTTCTTCTAGCTATTACGAATAAGACTGATATGAACATGGTTGAGCATATGTCCTTGTTGAGGGGTGGAACATCTTCTGGGTATATTCTAAGGAGTGGAATAGCTGGGTTTTGAGGTAGCCCTATTCCCAGGTTTCTGAGAAAGTGCCACATTGATTTCCAAAGTGGTTGTATAAGTTTGCACTCCCACCAGCAATAAAGGAGTGTTCCCCTTTCTCCACATACTCGCCAGCATGTGGTGTCGCTTGAGTTTTTGATCTTAGTCATTCTGATGGTGTAAGATGGAATCTCAGAGTTGTGTTGATTTTCATTTCTCTGAAGACTAAGGATGTTGAGCATTTCTTTAAGTGTTTCTCAGCCATTCAATGTTCCTCTGTGGAGAAATCTCTGTTTAGTTCCAAGCCCCTTTTCTCAGTTGGGTTATTTGGTTTGCTGATGTTTAATTTCTTGAGCTCTTTATATATTTTGGATATTGGTCCTTTATCAGATGTAGGGTTGGTGAAGTTGGCACTCAGAGAAAGGATAAGCAGGCCACCAAGATGAGACCTGAAAGGCTGTGACCATGTGATAGGGGAGGATATTCCCTTCTGTCACAGACCTAGGGGAGGGAAATAGCATGAAAGAGGGAGGGAGAGAGGGAGGAATGGGAGGATAAAAGTGAAGGCATAACAATTGAGATCTGAATAAATTAATAAAAAATAAAAAACTTAAAAACCATGTTTTTCTGAACTGGAAGATATCTAGTATAGTTGAAGCAAATGCAGCAAGAGTAGCAATTTACATTGGAGACATAGATGGGGGACAGATGAAACAGGTCATCATTGGCAGAGACATTGACAATTTGGTTAATAGTAGGATAAATGCAATAGAAAGGCATTAAAGAGAGTAACAGAGATTATACTTGATATGCTAGCTAGACTTAGGTGAACATGACACAAGCTAGAGTCATTTGGACAGAGGAAAACTCAATTGAGAAAATGACCTGGTCACATGGCCAGTGGGCAAGCCTATGGAGAAGTTTTTGATTGATATTGGGTGTGGAGGTTCCAATTCACTCTGGGTGGTACCATATCTAGGATGGTTTTCCCGAGTGTTATAAAAAGTCAGGCTGAGCAAGCCATCAATAGGAAGTCAGTAAGCATCCCTCCTCTATGGTCAATGAATCAGTTTTGCTTCCCAGTTCCTTGGATGCTGGGCTACAAATTATAAGATGAAGTAAACCCTTTCTTCCACAAGTTACTTTGGGTCATGGTATTTTCTCACAGCAATAGAAACTAAAACTAAGATACTTGGGTTTTAACAACAACAGCAGCAGCAGCAGAAGCAGCAGCAATAACAACAACAACAAAATCGCACTGACTGTGGAGAACTGTAAGGATTATTCACAAAAGCAGTTGGGTATAAAAGACTAATTATGGAGCGACTAATTATAGCCTAGTAAGGAGAAAATGGTGGTCCAGACTAAGCTGGTAGCAGTGGAGTAGGGGAAGCTTAGTCAATTTGATAAGCCAATAAAGTAAAATCACAAACACTTTTGGAAGTTTAGAGTTAGGAAGTTAGGGACATAGAGTCCAAGATTATGTGTGGCTTGTGCAATTTGATGACTTATAGGAGACCAGTTTGTATAGCTATACTTATATGAGGGAAGACTTGGGTAGAAAGTTTGTGATGACTGTGGTAAGGTCGAAGACTAGCTGCAGATTTTAGTTCTAAACTAGTTTGTCAAGTAGTGCTAGGAAGAATGCTCTATTATACAATTACAGCCTTGTAATTATAGCTTACAGTTAGTGAACATGCACTTGTGCCAGGCACTGTTCTACGTGCCTTACATATATTAACTCACATAGACATCAATAAATGATAATGTTTATGATTCCATCATTATCATTATCATTATTGCAATATGTAGAGCCTGTCTTTCTGGACAGAGTTAGTTAACGCAAGCAATTTCTTTTTAGCTAATTCTTCTTGTAGACTTTACATAGGCAACTATATTAAATACTATAGGCACATTCTTCAGAGAAATCCCAAGGTGACTGAAGAGACAGCTGTCATTAGTTCTATCTTATTCCTGAGAGACTTGACATATTTTATGTGTGTAACAAATTTATAAACCTGCATTTAAACTGGATTGCTTCCATCTCTTGGTTGACTATTAATTTCATTTGCTCAAATTGATTATATATAACATTACTCACTAATTATTTTCCTTTTTTCCCTAGAAAATAACTTGATAAAGTTAAAAATGGAAATTCTTTCTTTCTTTTGAAAGTTCAACTCAAGTGAGAAACTGACAGTTTTTTTATCTTTTAAAATGTTTTTTGTATTTTATTTAAGTGTATGAGTATGTGTCTGTGTGTGAGTGTGTAAACTTCAATGAGGTGCCTCTAGAAGCTGAAGAAGGTTGTCAGATCTCTTGAATATGGAGTTACTGACATTTGAGAGTTGGCCTAAGTGGGTGACGGGAACTGAAGCTGGGTCCTCTAGAAGAGCAACAAGCTTGGAGCAATCTCTCCAGCCATATTTTATCTTTTAAAAGGCATTTTTATAAACTAGAGATAGCAGTCTCCTTTGGCTTACATACTACAAACCGAGCATCTTAGTTTGGAGGTTATCACAAGCTTGCTGTGTCTGTCTTCTTTAAGAACATATCAAGGTATAAGAAGTCAGCTTGGGTATTTTGAAAGTCTAATCAAATAGGCAGACTACATGTTAATGACAGTTGTGATCATCAGCACCATCTTTGCTTCATTTTGCAGTAAGTTTGAATTCGTCTAAGATGTGGAGAGTGAAAAACTGGGCCTGGTGAGATGTCTCAGTGGGTAAATATGCTGGTTGCTAAGACTTATGGAGTTCCATTCTCCAAATCTACACAATGAAAAGAGAGAACCTATTTCTGCCCTCCATGCACAAATGCTGTGTCTGTTACCTTCTTGCATGCACAAGCATATATAGGTAAATGGTAGGGTTGAAAAAGAGGAAAGGAGGGGAGGGTATATAATGTAAGTATAATCTCAAATATAGAAGAAAAAAGAACAAACGAAGTGAAAAAAAAGCATTCACAAGTATCTATTGCACTGGGCAGGCAATAGTATTCCTTCCTTTTAAAGCTTGACATTAGGTGGAAACATTTTGGCAAACACAAACAAAAATGTCAAAGAGACATGGATGATAGAACATACATTACTATAGTGGTTTATGAAGACCATTTTGTTTTTTTTTTCAAGGTCTATTGTAGTGATCTCAGTATTTCAAATTTTGTTAAGTATAGTAAAACAGTAAATAAGACATGACCCAAAGAACTGATACACTGAGGTGATGAGATTTCATATTCAAAGAAGTCTGTGGAGCTCAGCTTAGGCTCACTAGACATGTTCACCCCATTCACAAAACAATCAGGCAAATCTTCTGAGGAAGGATTGCCAAAAAGACACTTGTTGGGATTTCTATTCAGGGAAAGCTCCTCCATCCATAGAGGAAAAGATGATACAGGAAGCTGAATGACTGTCCCTGCCAAAGTCCAGGATAAACAATAACTCACAATTGGGCAATTTACAAACCACAGTGACAGGAAAAACTGCTTTAGAGTCTTTGGGATGGCAGTGGCACCTTGAAGCTATCCAGCATCACCAAAGAAGAAAGCTGATGGCGTCTAAGAGGCAGCAGCCTGTGTCCTTGCTCCTAAGTTGATTAGCCCAACTAGGCAAATGCACATAGGAGGTTTGACTTTGCCATTCACACTACTCCAGATGGTGCTGTCCAAAGCCAGCATCTCTGGACTACTGAAACAGTGTGGAGAAGCTCCTCCTGTATCAAACTCTGGCTCCTGCAGCAGGAAAGTGATGGAAGCTTGCCAAACTTTTCCAGCCAAATTCCTACTGAATCTTCTTTCTTACTTTCATCCAAGTCTTGATTTGAAATACTAGAGTTGTAAAATAAGAGATAAAATGAAGAACCTTGTTTTTTTTTCCATTTTACATCTATTTCTGAGGCTTCAAGTCATGACATCATCAGGCATTAAACCTTAAAAGAAAGAAACCTCTTTATTTTTCTTCAAATTGCAGTTGATGTAGAAATGGGGTAAAGAACACAGAATACAGCTTGTACATACATGCTTTTCTTTGACAAACAAGCCTATCAGAATCTTACTTGGATTTTAGTTCATACTGGCTGATCCTTGTCACCAGAACTGAGATTAGGAGGTGACCTTCATTATAACATAAGGGCTTCAACACACACCTTTCAGAACAGCCTTTGTTTTGTTTCTTGATCCCATGCACTTTGTATTATGCCTGGTCAATCACTTCCACTGGACAAAAAGCTCCTTAGCAGGCAGGGGCTGTGCCTGGGTAAGTTTTGTTGCCTTCTATTCTCCTACCCCCTGCCCCAGCTGAGTGCTTTGCAGAGTAAACACTTGACAGTGTTTACTAAACGTAAATGACATGTTATTACAGTCACTTTTTTCTGCTTTAAGGTATCTCCTGCAGAAACAAACTAACTAAAACCTCAAACTTCTCCTGTGTCACAAACTAAGAGAGTTAAGCATCTCTTTCTGTAATGCTGCCTTAAAGACATTTCTCAGAATTGACCCCATGGGAGATAGATTGAGAAGGGACAGAAAAAAATATCATTGAGTGGTTCAGATTGGGTCCTGACTGGTGCTTAATTTTCTTTAGATTTATTGCCACGTTCTCGTTTCTTCACATCAGTATCTTAAGCGTCTGTAGTGATGATGGTGAGTTTTTCATTTTCTTGGTTGAAAAGAAACATTACTATTACCATGAATTTATTAATATTAAATAGCATGGTGTTCAACACTATTTTAAACCTCATCATTACATTGAGCAACTATACATGCCAATTATGTAGGCAATTCTTTAGCACAGATACAAAGCCACCTCTTTCAGGAAGCCTTCAATGATTGCTCTGATTTGTGCATATTTTTAATATACTACTAGGATTTTCAGTTCTTGAAAGTAGAACATTCTAGTTTTGTTGTCTGCTGAACATCTCCTTGAAGGTTGGAGTCTATAGTAGACTTTCAGCCCTGCCTCTCTCTAACATACTTAAAACAAAACTCTCAAGTTTCCTTAAAGTTGCTTTTTTTTTCCTGTTTTACACATTCTTTTCCTCTAGCCACATAGACTTTAAATTTCTTTGTAACCTTTCACTATTTTCTTCTTTCTTACTCCTTCCCACCTAGTTATATTTGTGGTATACTTGCCTCTCTCAAAAATGTTTCCTGTTTCATCCAGTTTGCTAGCAAACTCCATGATTTTGTTTTTCTTTACAGGTGAGTAATGTTATACCAAACCATGTTTAGGTACTACATTACTCATTCAATGGCATCTTGGTTGATTTACTTTCCTAACTACTGTGAATAGAGTGGCAACAAACATAGGTGTACAAGTATCTCAGAAGTAATAGAAGCTTCTTACTTCAGTGGATAGTACAAAGACTCATCTTCTTCAAAGTGTTGAGAATAAGTGACTGTGTGTGCTCAGCTGTATATAGGCCCCAGCCCCCAACTTCAAGGTTCAGGAACATAATGCAAGAGGGGATGGACAGCATATGAAAGCCTGAGGATAGGGGGAATGGTGCAAAATGCTATTTTCTTATGAATTCAACAGCTGTGGTTACCAAAACAAAACTTGCATGGGATCAATAGGTTAAAACTTCAAGCACAGATAGGAAATGGGTTTTTGAGACCTCATCTCTAGCTGAAGAACTACTGGCAGTTGACATACATATGGGCAGTGCTATTTCGATTCAGTGGGCTATCAAAAGACAAAACTGAGGACATGAAATTGAGAGGGAGATGTCGTGAGGGAGCTTGTGGGAGTTGGAGAGAGGAAACTGGAGGTGGATATGATCATTACATGATATACACACATGACATTTTCAAATACGTTTTTTTCCTTGCCATTTGCTTCTGCTGCCAGGATCCTAATCTAGTACTAACCATCTCAATTTTAGTATGCTTCAGTGATCTCAAGCTTTGACTTAAGTCTCAAAGTGTTACCTACCTTAAACTAATTATCTCTCCACCAACTCATTTATCTTCTGAAAACATTATGATATTATGCCTTTCTTTTGTTGTTCAAAACTTTTCTTGACATGACCATTCAAGTAGTTTATTACCATCCTCCAAAGTGAAGCCTAAATTCTTTGTCATGGTTTATATAATCCTCTTCATCTAACCAAAAAGATGGCCCTAAATATACCAAATGATTGTCTCATAAGAATCCAAAGAATGGAGTCAGTGTCCCTACAACATGCACAGTGTATTCCTTTGCTTGCACTTTTGTCTCTGCTCTTGATTCTATTAGGAGTCGTATCGGTTTTAGCTATAGCAATGGAAGCAACAATATTAAATAATAGCACTAATGCTCTGTAGCACAGCTAGCTCTCACTTCAACCATGTTTGATAACTTACGAATACAGTTATTTGATCATTTACAATTAATTGTGAAAGTGGTAAAAAACAAAACAAACAAAAACTAATCCTAACTATTTTATATGGCATGCAAACTATGAAAGAACAAACCCTTTCCAATCTCTGTGGTTATATATCTGAATATAGTGGCACTTGGTAATTCATTTTTAAAGTCCTTTGTCTACACATTGGAAGGATGAAGATGGATGGCAACATCATAACTTATAGATCACCAAAAGATATAGCTTCAAGTCTTCATATTGAAACCATGTGCTATTTGTTGCAACATGTATGTATGCTTGGTGAGCAATTGGAAATATCAATAAAACACGTAAGTCAGGAAGTGTGAGCCCATAATGGTGGAGAACTTAGTGAGGAGAGAAGAAAAAAGACAATGTACTACAAACATTTTGGCTTGGAGATTATCATCACGCCCCCCATTTTTAAAATATATTTTATTAATTTATTCTTGTTACATCTCAATTGTTATCCCATCCCTTGTATCCTCCCATTCCTCCCTCCCTCCCATTTTCCCCTTACTCCCCTCCCCTATGACTGTGACTGAGGGGGATTTCTCCCCCTGTATATGCTCATAGGGTATCAAGTCTCTTCTTGGTAACCTGCTATCCTTCCTCTGAGTGCCACCAGGTCTCCCCCTCCAGGACCTCCCCCATTTTTAAAAAAAGAAACTGTATAGTAAATATGAAGAACAATGGTAAAGATATCCTGTGGCAAAGCTGAGGTTCTTCAAGTCCCTCAGCATATGAAATTCTAAATTTCTTGATTTGTTTTTATGACTATTGAGGAAAATGGAGGAAGCAAAGAAAACAAATAGTCAAAAGGGTATTAGTTGTCAGGCATTTGGTTGTAAACAACATAAGTTCCCTAAAATTAGCATAAGTATAAAAGGATTCATTGAAAGGAATACAACATCTCAAGGAAACCCAAAGTAGACAAGACAGTTTTTCTTCATGAGTAACTGGAAACACCCACTGAAAAGCTGTTGAAAAATTGAGCAGTCTCTCTCTCTCTCTCCCCCTCCCTCCTTTCTATCCAGGTTGAGTTTTGTGGTAACAGGAAATACAATTTCATAGTCTCTACATCGTTTCTGGATTTCTGTATTTTCCATTTAACTGAATGTCAGGGCCAATTCCATATTTCTGCAGTCCAACTTCAAATTCTTCAGAGAAGAATCCCTTTGGCACACCCTGAACTAAGTGTTTATCCTCATCCTCAGCTATGGTTTAGGTGAGGTTTCAAGAGAGAAATCATCTCAGGTGAGGTCAAACATTCCACATGTCCAATCATCTGTGGTTCAGAGGGAGAGGTTGTTATCACTTCTGTGGTACATTCACAGTAGCAGGGGTCTACTCCAACAGGAAGATAATAGAAAATGGGATCATGGGATGGGAGGACACCCTAAAATATGAATATTATTGATATAGGCTGGGTGAATAGAAGAGATAAGAAAGTGAAGGAGAATAAAACAAACCCAGAAAGAAATTTAACAGTCTTAATGTTACATAGTCTTTTAATTTTGATATGTTTAATATACAGTTCAGGGCAATTGCTGTTTCTCATTGTTTTATTATTTAGCGTTACCATTCTGCTTATATTATCTGATAAGACTTGTTAAAACTTCAGACTCTGAATGATTTATGTGTAATTATAATTCAATGGAAGTTTATTGCACACCTAATCTAATTTTCCATCCTAAATAAAACATCTAAATGAAAATCTAAATGGACCTTTTATATATTCATTAACACAATATGTAAAATCAAGATGGTGCCTAGAAATCTATATGCATTGGCCTACTTTGGTGAGGCAGAGTTTATCAGTTAACGTCCAGTTCTCTTACATTTTTTAAATTGTCCATATCCATTAGCTGGAATTAAAATGACATATTTATAAGATTAAATAGTTTTGCATACAGTCCCATAGCATCTATATTTTATCATGCTCCTGTTTGAAAATGCTTTCTTTTCTTTCAGACTCATTACAAGTGTATTTTTAATCAAGTAAATTGCTGCATCGTCATTTCGTTCTTCTAACAATATCCTTGGAAAGGTCACTATGAATTTTGACACTAGACATTGACATTTACTAGTTCTGTCAGTCTTATAGGGCATTCAAACGGTCTGGCCACATGTTAGGAAGGTGTCTGTGAGGTGTGGGAGCAGAGGGACTGTGAGGCTTTGCAAAAGTTGTCTTTGTAGTAGATTATAGAAAAAAACTGTTTTAGAGAGGAGGGTTGTATTCTGTCAATCACATTCAAATGTCAGTATGTCTGGAAGACACAGCTAATACACAGATGGGATTCTCTTGATGAAGGTGAGAATGGAATGTTTGTACTGAAGCTTTCTAGTTTATTCATCATGTCCAGGTTAATGACACGGAGAGGCTCTGTTCGGATATTTGAAGAGACACAGGTTCTAAGTTCAGGGCAAAATATCTATGCTACTTTTGGCAAAGAACTTAAAGAGTCCATGAGCCTCAGTTTTCTCATTGGGAACATAGTACAAGATGATATGGCCTCTAAGGAATTGCGTTATTCAATTTTGCATTACCACAATGAAATAAAGAGATAACCCACATATCAAAAGAAGCTTATTTTGAATCTCATTTATGGATATTTCAGTCCATCTTTGTTTGATATGGTGGCTATGGGCCTCAAAAACCACTCAACAAATGGTCAGTAAGAAAACAGAGAGGAAGATGGGCCAAAATGTCACAATCTTCTTTGGGAGAATATCTCCAATGATGTGAGGACCTCTCATAAAGCCACAACTTCTATTGGGTCCACCACTTCTCAGCAGCACCCCTTGGGAAGCAAGCTTTTACCAAGGGTCTTCTAAGACATTCAGCATCCACATGATAGCAGCTCTCTTTCAGCATTTTGATCTCATGCTTTATTAACAGTAATTCTTGATTCCATCAATCTAGGCAAATTTCATCTACTTAGAAGGTGGAATTCACAAATAATGTGATTACAGAGTACTTATACAAAGTCTGTTTAAGCAGTGGGCTATGATGCACACCTGTAATTTTAATATTTGGGAAGCAGAGGCAGGGAGATCTCTGTCACTTTTTTGCTAGCCTCATTGGTAAATGTAAAATTCCAGAATTGCCAGAGCTACATAATGAGACCTTGTCTCAAAAACCTAACCCAGTCCAAATCAAAAGTTTAATTTGCATATCTCCTGTCTTTACTCCAAAGTAGAAAATCTTTTTCCATGCTTCCATGGCTCTCCAGGGATTTCACTTCCAGAAAGATGCTAAAGGATGCTGGGTGCTTTCTGATAAGTGAAAATCCCTAGGAAACATAACAACCTAGAAAATGTTTCGTTCCCCTTCTTTCTTGTGGCCAGTCTTACTGTGTAATAGCGATGTTAAGCCTGAGAAGAGCATAACATGAGACTGACAATTGTACAGACATGAAATACGTGCCAAAGGTCATCAGGCCAAACACCCTTTCATTCCGTCTCAGGAGAGCTTCAGGAGCTGAGAAAAGGTTAAAATAGGAGGCAATTTGTAACTGGGAGATAGAAGAATTCATTTTCTAATAGGAAAGCTAAATTATATTTAAAAAGAAACTTTTATTAAAGCAGTTCTACCAGAGTGACTCTGATTAAGTTTTAGAGCAATTTTCATCATGTAAATCATGTTTTCAAATTAGATTTAAATAACATACTAATACTTTTATTCATGTTACTCAGCACTTAAAAGAAATCAATAATTTGCTTAGCTCCTTGAATCTTCACTAGGTAAAATTCCATCACAGTCCATAAGTAATTGAAAGGGGGTAATTTTTAGAGCCACTCAATTACAGGCATTCAGTGCAATTATATTTGTAATAAAGTTAGTTTTCACTTATATGTGTCTGTTATTTCTGGTTGATGTGAAAATGTTTCAAAAATCTTTTCCTGATGAGCCTTGAATATTAGTGCACTTATAGAGGGATATTTATTGATATTTTCAGATAAATGTAGAGTCTGTAAAAGAAGACATGATTATAAATTTTAGTATGTCTATTTATCTTTGTTTCTCTGCTAGCATCAATAAACAATTGCAAATGTTTTTCAGTAACCTATTGACCATAATACCTTGAGTGGAAATCTGGGATTTTAAAAATAATTTAATTGAAATATTTATGCAGATATGTTCTATTTAGAAAATAATGCTATGGTAAGGATAAGATTGAACTAGACCAGTACCTTTTATGAATTATGACCTTTCTTGTTTTGAGAGAATAAACATTAAGAAAATTTGAGTCCATGTTGCTATAAGGCTTTGACCTCTATTTACCCTTAACTGATGTATTAGGGTTGGAAAAACATGTAAGAACATCAGAAAAATTTTAAAGCTGATGAATTATTTAACTGATCCCTCTATAGTCATTTATTCAGCGAGTCCACACATATCCCAGACACAGTGAGAGGCCAGGGAAATAAAGAGATTAATTGACCTGTTCTAATTTTCAAAGAGATCACATTTCTAGTATTTATCTCAGAATAATACAGAAGAGGAGAGTTGTAAAATTACTCAGTGTGTGCTGGGGATGGGCAATGAAGTGGGTGCATGAGGGGGAAGTGATTGGAGCCATTTGTGACAATTCTCACTTCAGCCAAGTCTGTTTAGTGACTTAGATCTACAATCAATAAAAGTTATTATGAAAAAAAATGGCCACTTTCTCCTAGAGTCTCCTGTTCTATTTTCCTATAAAGAGTTAATTTGCTTCAACTCTCATGAGTAACAGATATAAAGGAACAGAGTGGAACTTGGAAGAAAAAGAGAGAAATCCATTTATTTAAGACCAAAAGATTTCTTCTAAAGCCTGGATCCTAAGTAGAGTTATTATAGGTCAAATATTGTTCTACTATATATTTAAAGGTTTGGATCACTTCTAGTTTAATGACAAAAATCTGCTTTTGAAAAGGTCAGCCAATGAATTAAACATGTATTACGTATATTTCTGCATTACTCTACCATTTCAAAGATACAATCCAGTGGAGAAGGCAGTGTGCCTGACATACAATGGAATAAGGTTTTCATTGTTTTGAAAATGTTTACCGTGAAAAGGAGAAAGAAATGAATTCAGTTTCCTGGGAGTAAATGTAACCTGTGGTTATACAATTACAAAACCCTCGCCCTTTATGTAAAAGATGCATTTAACTGTGTAAGCATTACAGATAAGAAGGATTTTTAAGATTAGTGAAACAAAGAAAGTCTCACTGGCATGCAATCCAAGTGCAGGTCTTTGAAGTAAAGCCCATCTTGCAGTTGGAAGTGGTTTCTGAGTAAGACTGGATGCTCTTGAGTGTGTTCTGAAGTGGACAAAGATAGAAATCCTGACATCAACAGCCCCAAGGAACAAAATTGTGAAAAACTCTAGGCTGTCATGATTTGACAATGAAATAATCACTGGTCAATCAATGTGGTATGACCAAGACAATCAGGAGAGTTCATTTAAACAGTATCAAGGACCTAGACAATGTGAGGTGATGTCAGAATTGTTTCAGCTATTACACAATAATGAGGCAAGAGTTTCGGGAAGTGACACACACACACACACACAGACTGGTCAAAGGCATCTTTTTCTTCAATACCCTTATTAACAATCAAGGAACATTAATTACACTGACAAGCAATGTAGAGTTAAGTCATATCCATTACAAACATCAGAGAGGGAAAATGTATACCATGGATGTAATAGCTGCTAGTAAATACTGAGTAGAAATGCAATGAGTGGGGCTGGGCAAAGAGCTCAGATGACCAAGGGTTTGCCCTGCAATCATGAAGACCTGAATTTTGATCCCCTGCACCTAACACTGAAGTGGTGTAGAAAGGAGGTTCTCAGGAGCTTACTGGAGGTAAAGAGCTCATAAGTTTAAGATAATTTACCTCTTCCAGGAAGACCATTTTGCTCTCCGAAGGAATAATTTAGTTCAAAAGGGTACCAATTCAGTATCATTAAGTCTTTCAGGAGCTACACTTTTCTATTATAAGCAAATCCTGGAGAAGGCAATTTGCCTCAAGTAGATGATCACTTTGAATTCAGGAGGGAGTATATTTTACTTACCTTACTTATAGTCATCAATTTTCTTTGGATTGCCCAGGTGTGTATGGAACCATGTTATGTATTATATGCAAGCTTAATAAAATAAGACCAATTCCCTGGTTCTAAGTGGCATATGTTCAACAGTTGTGTATCATATGTCTCTGTTTCTGGTAAACACATTGGAAGGCCTCAGAGTTTTACACCCTAGAATACAGAAGATATCTGTAATATGGGTTTTCATGACAAGAAGCCATCAGGTTTTTGTGTGTGACGGGAAGGTGCCTGAGTAGATAACACAGAGCTGGCCTAAATCATAGATATGGTAAGAACTGACTTTTTAAAAAGTATAAAGCCAGGCACACTGGTGCATGCCTGTAATCCCATGACTTGGGAGGCAGAGGCAGGTGAATCTCTGTGAGTCCAAGGTTAGCCTGATCTACACAGTGAGTCCATGACAGCGAAGGCTACACAGAAAACCCTGTCTCAAAAGACCCAAAAAGTATGAAAGTACTTTAAATATTAAGCCTTATGAAACCACTAATTGCATTTATTATTTAAAAGTCATAATGGAAAGAAATAAAGCCAAGAAAAAATTGGGGAAAATATCTAGAATTAGTGCCTAATAAGCTGCTCTTTAGCTGTCTAAAGAGTAGGTAAAGGTTACTGGTAGGAAATCTATTACTGCAGTGAATATAAGTGGGAATACAGGTAATGTGCTGGAGGAAAGCAAAATTCATTAGGGTGCAGCAATTTAAACATTAGGCAGTGACCAACCAGCTCTCCTCTTGGCTCTTTGGTATACAGCCTGTCGATAAACCTCTCATTAATCAACATGTATTGTACTTTGCCTATGGAATGATGGAAGTAGCTGTGTTATTCTTTGCAGAACCCTGCTAGCTTTGGGTGTTTCATTGCACTTCATCAGCCAATGGTTGAAACATTGCTTTGTTTGTTTGGATTCCAAATTACTGGTCAAACCCATTATAGACATCTGAACATTGCAAGTCTAGTGTTCTAAGAGGGAGACTATTTAGAGAGAAAACTGTTGCTAAGCAAAGAAGCTTCTGTTTTGTGTGTAGCAATGCATCCTAACCAATGCATGTCTTATCTTAAGAAACAGAATTAGCTTTAAGGGCTAACCAAAAACCAAACATTTTATTACCACAATATAATTATATCTAGCTATATTTAAAAAAAAACTAGTTTCTGTATTATGGTATATGTATTTAGGAAATTAAATGAAGAGAAAATTCTCTGTGGTGCTAGAGTTTAAAAAAAATAATTCTATTCTCCAGGGTTACATACCTTGGCAACAATTACTTTGGTAACCTAATCATACATGTTTATTGCTGTGTTATTTTTTGTAGGATAACTTTAAGAAACTAATGTTTTCTCTGTTTTTAGAAATCTACTTATCATATAACATTTTTATTACATTATAACAGAGAATTATCTTTATCAAAAAAAACCTAAAGTTTTGGGATGTAGTTCAGTTGTAGAGTGCCCATCCAGTATAGACAAAGCCCTGGTTTCAGTCTGTAGTACCACACACAAAATGTTCTTTAAACAAACAAGACCTTCTTGACTAATGAGAGGTCTGGATGCCTGTAATTTCAACTACTAAGATGAGAAGATCTTGATTCAACCCCCACCTAGATAACATGGAGAGAAACCCATCTCAAAAGGAAGTATATCCCTTAAACTGGGCTTCATGACTCAAGGAATTATGAGGGTCACAAATTTGGGGGCCAGTATGAGCTACATAAACAGACATTGCTTCAAAACAAAAACAAGACAACTGAATAATTCATGTAATCTAAGTTCAGTACTTCTGCTATATCAGTCCTTTGGCCATAAAGCTTAATTGCGGACTTGGCTTTTGCCCACAAAAGAGATAACCACATGTCTATCTGTCTGTCTGTCTATCTATCTGTCTATTTATCTACCTACCTATCGATCTATGTATATATCTGTAGAAAAAATGAAATTATGGTTTTACTTTAAACTAGGAATAGAGTCATTCCCAAATTGTTTTCTCCATGCCCACGTCAATGATGCAGCATATAGGTGAGATGAATCAGGACTTATAAGTGGTATTCAGTGGGTAAAGGCAAACAAACAAACAAACAAATAAGAGACTAAAAGATGGAGCAAGAGCCAGGTAATATGCATTCTTAGATTTAGCTGGAAGTCCCAGTGACCTACGCTGGAAACTGATCGTTTCTCACGAGGCCATCGACCAGGGCTTTTGGAGTTGGGCCTCTAGTATTCCCAATGTGATATTTCCTCCAGAAAATAATAATAGAAAAAAGACAATTTAAAACTCTCTATTTTAGGGACCCACTGCACTCCCTCTATGACCCAGGAATTTTGGCACAGAAAGACATGCTTCTAATTTATTTTTCTAACTGATTTCTTGGCAGTTCTAAGTTAACCTGAGTTTAAAACACAATTAATTCTTGTTATTTATTAAAGTTTCATTTTATGAAGAACGGAACTATTTCTCCTAAAGGAAATGTAAGTTTGGGTTTTTATAAGCCTGTGGTCACATTTTCATAAAGCAATCAATACATAACCTTGTTTTATGTATATTTCTGCTTAGTAAACTTTATTTAATAGGTTTTGTTGATTCATTAACATTGGACTCATGGCCAACAGCACTACAGCTTATGCCTGAGTGATGCTTAGCTAATACATGCATTGTTTTTCTCAGAAACATAACAGCTTTCTTGCACTTAGTACACTTGAAACTATTCCAGCATTATTCTTGGGGGACATTCAAGAAACACACACACACACACACACACACACACACACACACACACACACACACACACAAATGTGGCACCAGAATGGCTACAAATAGCATTGCTTACAGAAAGAGAAAGCAGACTGTCTCCTTGTTTTGACCCCATCTGGAAACATACACATTGAGTAACACATATTTGTCATTATTCTATCCACATCTGTAAATGGCCAGGAGAGCACTGAGTGGGTTGATATTTGTCTCTCAATTCTGTCTCAGTGAACAGGTAAATTCACAAGTTTAGAATGTATAAATTAAGAGCATCAACTCTGTATCTAGTGGGAGCCCTTAGGGGGATCTTTTTATTTTTAAATTTATATACATTCTTATCAATATCTAACACTTCAATGTTTTTGTTTTCTTCATTATTTTTTAAAGTTTTCATGAAAGCATATTTTGTTGGGCATATCCCTTTACATAATTCTCCAACTTTTCCCCTGACATTAGTTTCTTTCCTTACTTGCCCTACTATATATTTTTGCTTCTACCACCTTGTCATATATACATACATGAATTCATAACTCTGTAAAATTCAGGAACCATAAGTGAAAGAAAAACATTATACTTCTTCTGAATGTGTTCTGTCCTTGAAAAAATAAACTGTTAAGAGATACATGAAATTAGTACTTAAGGCTTAAAATTTGCCCTTGGCCATTTCTTTTGGTAAATCAGTTTAGAAACAACATTTGATTTTCTCCCAATTTAGTCAAACATTACAGCTGTTTCATGGCTATTTTCTATAGCTACTGATTATAAATCACAAAGACACATGGGAAGGCAGTAGCAGGGAGAAAAATACAGGAAATAAGAGGACCAAAGTACTTGTTCTCACTGCTGCAGTCCATCATGAGTTGAAAGAGCCAAGATGCACTTAATCAATGTTTGTTGATGGGACTTGACAATTTCAAGTTTACTTTATAGTTTATAATTGAAACTGGTATGTGAAGTAGGATGGATGGAAATGTTTATTTGAAGATAATACCATTAAATTAACTCTGTGACATACCACAAAGCCATTATTTGGGCCATGCTTTATATAGCCACAATTCTGAAGTATCCAGTGTTGGCCAATATGTAAGACATGAACATTTGATACTTTATAAAATAAAAAATGTTCTAACGGGCATTTTATAAAGCATGCTCTGTTGAGATGTGTCATTTGGTTCTGCCATGAGAACATACGCTTTGAACAGAGAGGAAGTGAGAAGAAAATAGGGAATGACTTATGAATGGTGCTTTCAAGCTCCGGGACAGAAATAACTCCAGCAATATGTGGTCACTCAATAAAGATCAAATGGAGTGCTGTCTGAGCTTGAGAGAGAGGAGAGAAAATCTAAAACATTTCAGTCAAAGTGTTCTTAAATGGAAAATAATTAATGTGTGAACTTCACTAGAAAAAAGTGAAAAAAGCAAAAACATGAGGTTTCAAAACAAATGAACAGAACTGGACAAGCAAAGTGGAATACCTGTTGTTAGGAAGAGAGTGGTATTACTTTCTTGATGGGCAAGTTCAAAGGTCAGTAAGAATGGGATAGGAACAGTTTCATGTCTCTTTGAGCTCCGCTTTAGCATAGGGAACTTTGAAACTTTTTTCTTGCCCAGTGTTTTTACCTTAATTCTCTGGCTTTAAAACAATGGGGGTATTTGCTAGGCAGCATATACTTAAAGGGAGGGAAATGAAGGAAAGAAATCAAATTTTGTAAGTTTATTTTATGTAAAATTACTTTATATTATTTAAAGGATGCTAATCTAGAAATGGAGTCATTAGAGAGATAGCAGTATTTAAAAACTTGTTGGAATTTTCTTTAATGCATTTAAAAAGTGCACTTTCTACAACCAAGATGATCCCCAGGGGGAAAATATTTTCAGAGCATAACATTGCACTATCCTATATTTTCTTGGAATGTTTTAGATAGTGGAGCCAAAACAAGGAACATAGTTATGTGTGATAAGGTGTGTCAAAATGTGCATTCCTGACAAGGAAAAAGAAGAGTCATTACGAGAGGATCTGGAGAGGGCAGACAAAGACATTTTTAACAACCTCTCCAAAGACATTTGAGTTTTAGAAAATTGATGAATGATTTAGATCCCATGGGTGTCCTTGGCTATAGTGCTTGTCTACCTTAAAGGGATTCTTCATTTTGTGTGTTGATTATACAGCTTTCTCTCTAAGTAACATGGAAGAACTCTAATTCTCTCACTGGTATTTCTATATTGCACAACTGCAGAGAATAGCTACTCATGCTCCCCTCAGAGAGCAGGCAGGATCTGTGTCACCGTAATGAAATCCTAAGAGTTTCGTAAAAGATTTGAAGCTTCAACCAAACACCCAAGTTGCTATCAAGAAACCACTATTGATAATAAACATTCATTGGGCATTTTCTATGTGCCAGACAATGTGTTAAATACTATACATTCTAATTTACTTACTTACTTACTTAACTAATCATAACAGCCCTATATGAAATATACTCTTATTATCCCCATTTTACCCACAAAGAAACATAGGCAAAAACAATAAATAATGCAATATGTGGTGGTAGATGTCTATCTATAATCTGGTGCTCAGAAGGCCGAGGTAGGCAGATTTTGAGTGTGAGATAGGCTTGGGCAAAATAGGATGACTCTATCTAAAACCAAGTAAAAGAAAATAAAACACAGTGGTAGAGTAGAGGTTCAACTCTCATTGGCCTTATTCATGGACATACTTACATGAAATAATGATGAGATTATCTAGTCAGGAACCTTGAGTAGTTTTTAGCACCAATACATATTAAGGTAAGTGATTGAGACACATGAAATGCATCGATGTATAGAGTCTTGTACAACATGAATGATGATAAGGAATCTACACATTAAGAAACAAAGTAGAAGGTAGGGTGAGTAGAAAGATGTCTCAGGGTTAAGAGTACTTGTTTCTCTTGCAAAGGATCTAGGTATAGCTCCAGTTGCCATATGGCAGCTCAGAATCACCCTTAACTCATGTTCCAGGGGATATAGTACTGTTTTCTGGCCTCCAAAGAGGCTAAGGGTGCAAATAGTGCACAGATATACATCCAAGCAAAACAATTAAATATATATATATACACACACACACACACACACACACACACACACACACACACACACACACACAACACATATGAAAAACATCTGGAAAAAAAGAAGCAAAAGTGAATACAAGAGCACTCAAAAAGGAGCTGCTAAGTGCACAACTTTCATATCACCACCATTTTTTCAAGGCCTGGTTCTAGTAATTACCACCAGGAATGAAGTACAACAATACCTTAACATTCAGAATCAATACAGTGCAAAAAAGCTAGAATAAAATAATGTTGTTTTTTTTTGTTTGTTTGTTTTATGACCATCTCTGGGTTCTCTGACTGTAGGAGATAGCAAAGGTATTGCAAAGGTTTTTGGGGGGGACAAGTGAGAATGGTAGAGATTTTCATTTTGATATGAGGCTTTCTGCCTTACATATGGCCATTAACGCCAACAGTAACCAAAGGAAGACTCAATTACTTTCTGACAAGTACCTCCCACTGCTCTGCTACATACACTATTGACAAACAGGAAATAGTTATTTAGGTTTCCAATTATGTTAGAAATGTCTTTATGTCCTACTTTGCATCAGATGGATAATTGTGATGTAATTATACTAATAAGGAATGCTATAATTGTTTAATAGTGAGTGTTTAGTAAATATATCATTCAAATTAACTTTCTTATTTGCTTTAATAGTACTAAGATTTATTCATATGAGTATATCACAATATCTAAATAATTATCACACAGACATGCATGTGCATGTTTATACATGAGTATATACATTGTTTTTTCATTCAGTATCTAGTGGCAGATGTCCTGGGTCCCATGTCCAATGAGCTGGTCCAGGTACTGCTTGTTTACAGGTGAGAAAGGACAGACCTTGAGATCAAAGGTCTCAAGGCCCCATTTCTTGTAAGGAGTAGATTAGATCTCTCAGGGTCAGGCTCATGGCTTGGGGTGCTTAGCCAGGTTTCCAGTCTCACTGGGAGAGGTAGAAAGCGAGTTTTCCACAGGGTGTTAGAGTTTAACTCTTTCAAAAAGAGACTGCCAGTCTCAGATGGCAGTGGAGACTTGGGAGCCCCAAAAGCCCATGATGATAACAAAGTGTTATAGCGCTTTGTTGGAGGTGTTGTGCTAGGCACAGAAAAGAAAGCAGGCAGATGTTCAAAACCCTCTGGCAGGCCAGCCCTGAGGTCAGCACATGGAGCAGGCCCCAGAGGCTACAAAGGCAGTTCCACCTTTGCTGCCTGACCACTGGGTATCCAGCAGTAGTCTCCCCCACCCCCACCCCATGGAATAAATGGAGTCTAAGATGGTCATACCGGAGGAATGGTGAGCAAAAGAGCACTTGAGCACAGGCCAACTAGCGAGTTTTTTGTTATTGTTGTTGTTTTTTGTTTTATAAGCCTTGGGCAGTGGGGAAGGGTTTAGAGGGTGAATGTGTCTGATTTGCTAGGGCCAGGATACTTAATCTACATACATTTGTACAGTACGTCATTTACACATGTTGGGAAGGGGGGAATGTTCTATCACAAAAAGGAGAAAACAGTTCTATGGAAGAGGGAATGACTTCTAAGTATGATCAAAGGTCATTTGCTAGAGGCTAGGATCTCCTCAACATAGGGTTGGGTACTTCCAGTTCCAGGAATTCTTGTGCTTGAACGAGTTCCTTATCAGTAAAGGGTTGGGCCTGTAATCTTCCTTGAGGGCTATGTGACATTTCTTATAAGATCTGGGGTTAGCAGATCAGGTGGAATGGGAACACCCCTGAGAAAAGGGTGTCAACCTCCGTAGACTGGGTGCAAAATGGCTATCCAGAGATGTCAGACTTTAACCTTATCCAGGAAAGTCCCACATTCCTTTACAATTTCCAGGTGCTTACTGACTAAAGAATGGGTTCATTCAGTTCGAATCTGGTAATAAATGGAATAAAACCCCAAATAATTACTTGCTAACTTTTATTGAGATAACTCAATAATTATAATAAACTCCTTTTTACTTTGAGATAAAAGTTTCTTTATGATGAGATGACTGATAATTGAAACTGATTTTCATTAAATAAACTTAATCAACATTAAGTAGGGGAATTTTTCTTAGTAGATTCACAAACAGTTCAAGTTGCAGAAAAACCTTCTGTATAGATCAGAACTACCACCCTTTTGATGATTTGGTGTCTAATATCCATAAAAAGTCACCACTTCTTCCTCCCTCCCATTTATTCAAATAATTGTGAGCCTAATACAGGCCAGATACCTTCCTATATAAGGCAGACAGAACAGTTAGGAAGATGCTGTCATTGAGTCTAAGGAAATTACAGTTTAGTAGAGTTGACAGGCAAGCAATTAGATTATGGTATGACACTTTGGGAAACAATGAGAAAGTAAACAGATCAGAGAGTACAGAGCAGGGAATGAAGAACTTTTTCCACATGGTTGGGCAAACAAGACTCAGACATGACTTCACAGAGGAAAAAAAAAATGCCAGATTTGGGCTTGGATGAGGGAGCTTTGCTAGGGAAACAAACAGGTGGTGGATGAAAGAGGCAGAGAGAACTACCGATTGCAAAGACAGAGAGCTGAAAAACCTTGGTAAGTTAGAGGCATAGTTTTTCATATTTTTTTTGGTATTGGGACTCTGTGGGGGCCAGGGGAAGTCACATTTTCCTAAAAAGAACATAATTTTGTCATTCTTGATAGATGAAAGAAACTCTATTTTGTAATTTGCCCAGTTTCTGTACCCTTTCTGCTGTTACTGGCCACCAAGGTTGTGTCCATAACTCGGCTGATTGAACAGGACTGCAGTAATGGCATCTGTGGCATTGGCGAAGGTCTAAGACAAAGACTAGAAAAATGCAGAGCATGTATTAGTTTTGGAAGTGGTCTCTGTGAAATGTACATGACCTCATTTGGAATTTTACCCCACAGGCTGCATCCGGAACCAGAAGCCAGCCAAGGGAATGTTATATGGAGTAACACAGGCTACAGTGGTGTAGGTAAAGATTAAGGTGTTTCATAATCTACATAGTGGACTAAGTATGTGATTTCTTCAGCAAAGTCTACCTGATCTAGAATAGTAAAGCTTTTCTGTTTACTTAGGTCTTTCAGAGACAAGGCCTTTCTGTCTTGCTGCTCTTCTTTTTCCAACCACATTTCTTAGATGGTTTGACCAAAACTGCATTCTCTTTCATACATCTGTGTCCTACCTTGCAGAAAGAGGAAGCATCTGCAGGGTTACTATTGCTCTGAAATGAAACACCATGATTAAAAACAACTTGTGGAGGAAATCATTTTATTTCACTTATTCTTCTATATCATATAGATCACTATATTCTTCTATATCTGTTGAAGGCAGTCAGGGCAGGAACCTGGAGGTAGGAACTGAAACACAGGCTGTGGAGGAGTGTTTACTGGCTTGTTCTCCATAACTTGCTCAGCCTGATCTCTCTTTTTTCTATTTATTTATTTATTTATTTATTTATTTATTTATTTATTTATTTATTTACTTTACATCCAGATTCCAGCCCTATCCCTTCTCTTCTCCCAGTCCCACTCCCATCACCTCCTCCCTTTACCCATCTCTTTTTTTCCAGAGAAAGGGAGGCCCCCAATTGATACCAATCTATCCTGATATCTCAAGTCACTACAGGACTAAGCACATCCTCTCCCACCAGAGAGTGAGAAGGCAGCCCAGCTAGGGGAAAATGACACAGGTAGCAGATTCAGAGACATCCCTTACTCCCACTTTTAGAGCAGCCACATGATGACCAAGCTGCACATTTGCTACATATGTATAGAAAGTCTAGACTCTGTCCATGCAAGCTCTTTGGTTGGTGGATCAGTCTCTGTGAGCCCCTGTGGGTCCAGATTGGATTACTCTGTAAGTCTTCTTGTGGCATCCTTGACTCCTCCTATTCCCACAATCCTTCCTCCCCAGCTTCCACAGCAATGCACAAGCTCTGCCCATTGCTTTGCTTTGAATCTCTGAATCTGTCTCCATCAGCTGCTGGATGAAGCATATTAGAAGACAGTTATGCTAGACTCTTCTCTGCAAGCATAGCAGAGTATCGTTAATAGTCACAGTAGACAGCCTTCTCCCCTGAGATGGGTCTCAAGATGGGCCAGTCACTAGTTTGCCATTTTCTCAATTTCTGTCCCATATTTGCCCGAAGCTTCTTGTAGACAAGACCTTTGAGTCAAAGGTTTTATGTAAGGGTTGGTGTTGCCCTCCCTCCACTGGGATTCCTACCTGGCTACAAGAGATGTCAACTTCATGCTTCTCAGCACCCATTGCTTGGAGTCTCAGCTAGAGTCACCCTGATAGACTTACAGGAGCCTCCACTGTCTCAGAGATGTGCTTCCCTGGATTTCTGTCCTCTCTCCCAGTTCTTCTCCTCACCTGCCCTCCTCCTCTTTCAGACCACTTGATTCTAACTCCTGTTATCTTCCCCACCCCATCTCCCACCAAGTTCTCTTCCTCCATCTACTTCAGATGTCTATTGTATCTACTGTTCTGAGTAAGATTCAAGCTGTTGGGCTGTCCTTGGCTTCTTTGGGTCTGTGGGTTGTAGTATGGTTAGCCTGTAGTATATGGTTAGTATCTGCTTATAAGTGAGTACATAAAAAAGTGTGTCTTTCTGGGTCTGGGTTGCCTCACTCAGGATGATATTTTCAAGTTCCATCCATTTGCCTGCATATTTCATGATTCCCTTGTTTTTTAATAGCTGAGTAGTAGTCCATTGTTTAAATGTACCAACGTTCTTTACCCATTCTTCAGTTGAGGGGCATATAGGCTGTTTCCAGTTTCTGGATATTACAAATAAGGCTACTATGAACATAGTTGAGCATATGTCCTTGCTGTATGATGGAGCATCTTTTGAGTATATGCCTAGGAGTAATATAGCTGGGTCCTGAGGTAGAACTATTTCCAATTTTTCTGAGAAAGCACCAAATTGGTTTCCAAAGTCGTGGTGTTGGACCCTAAAGTTTATTTGGGTAGGGGGTCATCGCAAGAGACCATTTGAGGACTACAGTGTTGGTGTAAAAGTACAAGGTTTATTGTTGACGCATGTCAGGGGACCTCAGCACTCATTCGAGAGGGAGGCACACTGAGTCACTGTTACAGGTTATTTTTAAAGGCTAAAACCGCAAAGGTTAGGAGGGGCTGCATGTCTTATGTTAGGATTGTCTCTGGTGGTTGCTAAGGGTGCTTGTCTAAATGTTATTGGCTATTGTAGGGGTCGTTGGTCTTGGAGGCTATTTTTGGTAGGGAGGGATGTTGGGGAGTTTTTAGAGAATTTTTAGATGGTATTTTTTTTTGAGAATTGTTTATCTTTAATTGTATAAATCTGATGTGGAGAATGGCCAGTAATGGATGTCACTGCTGATAGTACGAAGAGGAAACAATGAGGTTTTCTGGCCTGGATTTCAGTCCCGCCAGCTACGCAGGCGGGAAGGAGAAGGAGGGGGCAGGGAGAAATCTAAGGAGGGTCGGGGGGGAAGGTGTAAGAAAAGAACAAGATTTAGATCGGATGGCAGAACTTTTCTGTCATTTGGATTCGGATTGAGGAGACCGATGTTGTCAGCGCCCCTTTTTCAGACAACCACCGAGGCGTCCTCCAGGGAGAAGGGGAGAAAGGTCTGGACATGTCTGTCTCCTTTTTCCTCCCAATACAGATTTGCGTGCTACAGAGGTGAACTGAAAGTGGCTCGCCGAACAGAAAAGGGAACAAACAGAAAGGAGCTCACAAGAGCTCACACAGACAGAAAGGGGAGCTCGGGAAGCCTGTGGGGGCCCACAGAGCACAAACAAAAGGAGAGCCCACAAGAGCTCGTGAAGCTCCGGCAGAGAGTACAGACAAAAGACAAAGTGAAAGTAACTCATGGTCTCAGAAGTCAGTCGAGTCGGCGGGGCCCAGGCCGTTGAAACCTTGCAACAAGTGGGTTGGTGGTCTCAAGGAGACCCGCAAATCCCGAACGAGCCCCCACAATGTTGGACCCTAGAGTTTACTCAGGTAGGGCGTTGTCACGAGAGCCCACTCAAGGACCACAGTGTTGATGCAAAAGCACAAGGTTTATTGCTGACACATGTCAGGGGACCTCAGCACTCACTGGGGAGGGAGGCATCACGAGTCACTTTTACAGGCTACTCTTAAAGGCTAAAACCGCAAAGGTTAGGAGGGGCTGCGTGCCCTATGTTAGGATTGGCTCTGGTGGTCGCTAAGGGTGCTTGTCTAAATGTTATTGGCTATTGCAGGGGTCGTTGGTCTTGGGGGCTATTCTTGGCAGGGAGGGGTGTTGGGGAGTTTCTAGAGAATTTCCAGATGGTACTTTTCTGAGAATTGTTTACCTTAGTTGAAATTGTTTATCTCAGTTGGCCACCTTGATCTCAGAAACTGAAACTGGCCTTCAATTCTTTCTTGGTCACTTTCCCAAGCTTGTCTGGGTCACATTTCCAGGCTTAGGTTGAAAGAGAGAGAGCCTTACAGTGGTATAAGTTTTCAGTCCTACCAGCAATAGAGGAGTGTTGTCCTTTCTCCATATCCTTTGACAGCATATGATGTCACTTGAGGTTTTTTATTTTAGACTTTCTGATGGGTATAAGATGGAATCTCAGAGTTGTTTTGATTTGCATTTCCCTGGTGGCTAAGGATTTTGAGCATTTCTTTTTCTTTTATTTATTTGAACTGAAACATGCTCCTTTTTCTTTTTATTTATTTATTCAACTAATTTATTCAGATTACAACTAAATTGTTATCCCATCACTTGTATCCTCCTGTTCTTCCCTCCCTCCTGCTTTCACCCTATTCCTCTCCCCTAGGTCTATGACTGGGAAGGACCTCCTCCCCTACTATATGGTCATAGGCTATCAAATCTCATCTTGGTAGTCTGCTTATTCTTTCTCTGAGTGCCACCAGGGCCCCCCACCAAGGGGAGGTTGTCAAATATGGGACACCAGAGTTCATGTCAGTCAGTCACCCTTGTCCACATAATTGTGGAGAATATCCTGTCCATTGGCTAGATCAGAGTAGGGGTTCGATGTTTACTACATTTATTTAAGTGCTTCTCTGATATTTTAGATTCCTCTGTTGAGAATTATGTTTATCTCTGTACCTCATTTTAATTGTATTATTTTTTTTTTGTTGGTGTTTAATTTCCTGAATTCTTTATATATTTTGGATATTCGCCATCTGTCAGATGTTGGGTTGGTGAAGATCTTTTCCCAATATGTAGGTTGTCATTTCATTCTATTGACACTGTCCTTTGCCTTACAGAAGCTTTTCAGTTTCATGATATCCCATTCATTAATTGTTGATCTTAGAGCCTGAGCTGCTTGTGTTCTGTTCAAGAGGTTGTCTTCTGTGCCGATGAGTTCAAGGGTCTTCCCCATGTTTTCTTCTAGTAGATTTACTGTATCTGGTTTTATGTTAAGTTTTTTGATACAGTGGAACTTGAATTTCATGCAAGATGATAGATATGGATCTTTTTGCATTTTTCTGCAAATGCAGCATTTTTCTCAAGATGCTATATTTTTTTCCATTGTATGGTTTTGGCTTCTTTGTAAAAAAAAAAAAAAAATTCAAGTGTTCATAGGTGTGTGGGTTTATTTCTGTATCTTTGGTTAAATTCTATTGATCAAGTAGTCTGTTTGTGTGCCAATACCATGCAGGTTTTATTACTGCTTGTCTGTAGGACACCTTGAAGTCAGGGATGGAGATATCTCCCAAAGTTCTTTTATTGTATACGATTGTTTTAGCTATTCTGAGTTTCTTGATTTTCCATATGAAGTTGAGAACTGTTCTTCCAAGGTCTGTGAAGAATTGTGGAAGTATTTTGAAGGTCAGTCTGTTTTCTTATAGAAGCCAGGACCACCAACACAAGGGTGGTACCACCCACTGTGGTCTGAGCCTTCCCATATTTTACTAATGAAGAAAATGTTTTTACAGGTTTCTCTACAGTCCAATATTGTGGAGGCATTTTCTTAGTTTAAGCTTCTTCCTCTCATATGATTCTAGCTTGTGTGAAGTTGACATAAAACTAACCAGAACAGTACCTTAAGGGATTTCCTTTTGAAATGGTGAGGTAGATAAAAAATATCCTCCATGTTCTTCCTCACTAGTGAGAACACAAGCACAAGTCAGTAGTGTCTGCTAGGAAATCTTTGAAAAGCTGTGTCTACCTCTCAAAACTCTGTGTGTGGTAAGAAGGGAACAAAGGAATTAAAAGACAGAGAGATAACTTGTGATTTTTATTTTTTTTATTTTTTTTATTTTTTTTATTTTTTTAGGGTTTCTTTTTTTTTTTTTTTTTTTTTTTTTTTTTTTTTTTTTTTATTAATTTATTCTTGTTACATCTCAATGTTTATCCCATCCCTTGTATCCTCCCATTCCTCCCCCCCCCCATTTTCCCATTATTCCCCTCTCCTATGACTGTTCCTGAGGGGGATTACGTCCCCCTATATATTCTCATAGGGTATCAAGTCTCTTCTTGGCTACTTGCTGTCCTTCCTCTGAGTGCCACCAGGTCTCCCCCTCCAGGGGACATGGTCAAATGTGAGGCACCAGAGTATGTGAGAAAGTCGTATCACACTCTCCACTCAACTGTGGAGAATATTCTGACCATTGGCTAGATCTGGGAAGGGGTTTAAAGTTTACCTCCTGTATTGTCCTTGGCTGGTGCCTTAGTTTGAGCTGGACCCCTGGGCCCAAATCTGCCTATCATATTGTTCTACTTGTAGATTTCTAGGACCCTCTGGATCCTTTTATTTTGCTGTTCTCCCATGCGTCTCTCATTTAGAGTCCCAATAGGATGCCTTCCCCTCTGTCCCAGTTTCCTGGTAAGTGAAGGCTTTCGTGGGACATGCCCCTTGGGCTAGTATGCAGATATAAGTGAGTATATACCATTTGATTCTTTCTGCTTCTGGGTTAACTCACTCATTATGATCATTTCTAGCTCAATCCATTTATCCACAAATTTCGGGAATTCCTTGTTTTTAATAGCTGAGTAGTATTCCATAGTGTATATGTACCACAGTTTCTTTATCCACTCTTCTACTGAGGGACACTTAGGCTGTTTCCATGTTCTGGCTATTATGAATAAGGCTGCTATGAACATGGTTGAGCAAATTTTCTTGTTGTGTGCTGGAGCATCTTCTGGGTATATTCCAAGGAGTGGAATAGCTGGGTCTTGAGGAAGCCCTATTTTATAATCTCCATCATTGAATTGGCTGTGCTATTAGACTGAGATTTAAAACAATCCAAATCCACAACAAAACCTAGCAGGTTCAAACATAGTCAGGGCCATAGCATAATCATTTCTTCCAGAAAACAAATAAAGTTTCTGTGGTCTCAAATGGGAACAGCAGAGATAGATTATTCTATCAGTCCTATTAAAGGTTGTTGAGGTTGACCCCTGCAGAATGGGCTGAGAAAAAGAGGCTCTCCCTGAGGGGAAAGTGAGGAGATGGGGTATGAGGGCGAGACCAGAAGGAGAAGAGAAAGGGGGTTGGGATCAAGCTATAAAGAAATTAAATTAATAAATAAATGAAAAATTCCTAAGCAAGAGATATTTATATGTAAAAATTAAAATACCTAAATGTGAAAAAAGGCTCTTCCCAAGCTGAGACTGCACCATTTTCAATTTGATAGTTTTTCCAGGACTTACTGGTAACTTTTATTGTAATTCAACAAACAAACAAACAAACAAAAACAACAAACTACAAACTACCCCCAAACAAACAAACAAACAAAAACCCATAGGGCATTGGAAGGCTTCAAGTAGGATTTTTAAAAATACAAGTGTAAAATTTGAGATATACTGTGTTCTGACAAGCCATGTTGCAAAGGAAAAAGTATACCACTACTGTCCTTGTATATCATTACTAATGAGGGCAGCTTCTGCCATGTCAGTGACATAGGTGCTTTACTTGTGTAGGGAGTCTGTGTCCCAGCTGTGTCATATGCCATAGTTATTTGTATCTCTATAATATGATGTTGTACACTGCATACATTGAGTTATGTGAGACATAAGAGGAGACAGACCTTTTGTTTCTCTGCAAGCAAAAGTATGTCTCCAAAGCCTTAATTGGGTAGTATAAGATGTTGACATTTTACCCCAACCTGACAGCCAAATCAATGTTATTGAAGGCAGCCTGTAGGCATTCGTAACAACCTAAGTATTAATACGCTTAGCCAATTTAAAGATGGTTGTAGCATATCAGCAGGCAAGGTGTGTTGGTTTATAAAGCATTTTTACAAAACCATCTAAGTAAGCCATTTATACAATGCAAGTAAATTGGTCCTAATGTCTCAACTGACCATAACTGACTTTCTTTACAACACACTTCACTTATGATTTCCTTGATTGTTATATTGGTGAGAGCATGGAAGTTTGTTCATGCCTGGTGGACCTTGCCAAGATAGAGTTAAAACTTGACAGCAGATGAATATGCCACAAAACTGACAATAAATAGAAGGTGCAAATGAAAGTACTCTTGCAGAGATAGTTCTCACTAAACACTATGTGTTTTCTACTTTTTCTGGTAGTTAAGGTAGAGCTGTGGAGCTAATTGTAGCTAATAGTCAAGGAACTGACAGATATGTGACACTTCCTCTATTCATTTGTGTTTTTTACATAATAACACTGGAAATCACAGCTTCATAGTGTAAAGATTGAGGAACTCCTTTATGACGTAAGAAGCAAACTGGTGGCACATCAGGCTTTTCAGACTCTACAGAGGCATTTTAAACCATCCAGTTACTAGGCAGAATTTCGGTCTAGGTCACAGGCATTCAAAATAGCTAGTCTTGAAAATTCAGAGTGAAGTTATCAAAAGGAAAGGTTTATTTATTTTAAAGGTACCAATAAGCTGTACATGTGAGGATGCTAAATTTGAGGGCAGAGAATAATATGGAGAAAAGCATGGAATCGGACTTTGCTTTTGCAGGCTGTTATTGTTCATGATGTGTTTCTATGCTGTGTCCCACAATTCTAAACAAGCTCATTTGGGAGTTAATGATGGGATTGCTAATGTTTTATAAATGCAGACAGCTGCTATCGTATGTAAGTGTAGACAAAGCACAAATCAAACCTGTATTCCATTGTATGTAGAATTAGTGATATATATTGGACATCCAAAATAGTGTATGTGAAACAGCTGACATTTGGCTAGAACTTGTGTTTAAATCTCTGTTGTTTCCAGAGGTGATCTGGAGGGGAGCCACATTTCAGTTCAGGCAATAGTCGTTGTCTGTTTGCATTTCATTCATTTTCCAATTGCTATATATGCCACATGCTTAGTGAAAAAAGGGGCTAATCAAATTTTTAGCAACAAATTATTTGGGGCTGACTTGCTTCAAATTAGAAATTCTTATTAAAAAGTTCAAGTGTAGCATATTAAAGAAAGTAATTATTGTAAACATAACCTTACCTCATAAGAAGTAATAAAATATTTGGCAGGCTTGGGCTCAGTTTATTTAAATTCTTATGCATGATTTTGGTAACAATTTTATGTCTTTATATTTAACTTACTCCAGACAGTTTTTGTCAAAAAATCCTATATAAGATCAAGGATCTGAGCTCACGACACTAATATAGTAACAAGATGAAAATACTTCAAGATCCCCTTCTTACCACTTGCCTTTATCTGCACAAAAATAGGAAGCAATATAGCATTCACAACAGGAGAAATGATGTCATTTTATCTACTGAAGAAGCACAGCTGACTGACTGAGTAACCTATACTGGTAATATGCTAATAAAAGTAGCCATGGATGGTATAAAATAGGATTGGCTATAAACTGGTCCCTGACAGAAAGAGAACTGATATGGAAGACATATATATACTGGAGACTTTTTCATTTAATGAGTAGTTCACTGTAATTAAATTGAAAATGAAAGAGCTTTCACCACTAGCCCCTGAGAGAGTTTATCAAGGCAATAAGAATACCTAGTTTTGATCAAGGAAATTTTATTTCTATTTAGTTCGTATTCAAACATTGCATCTTTTTTTTTGCTATGGAGAATATGCACCTTCTCTTTCTTGCTTTTACTTCACTTTTTCCCCATTTAATGTAATTCTTTTTTAATTTTTTACTTACAGATGAATGCATTTGTTTTGGGGTTCATGTGTCATTGCATTATCTGTGGAATCAAAGAGTACATGCTTCAGATTTTACTTTTTATTTACACGGAAGGCAAGATAATTATAAAAATCCCACAATCAGGACATTTTAGGAAGCCTAATTACAGTTTTTTGTTTGCATTGTTAAAACTTCTAAATCTTCCTTTTTCTGGATTTGAATCATCACTTGATTGCATGTGGTTTTACCCTTCTCTGGAAATAAAGGCAAGATGTATTCTGATTTGGGGTGTCCTTCCCTTTCCTACATTTAACTTTTTACCTATTGTGCTTGGAAAGGATTTGAGAGAGGATGATGATCACTCCCCCACTCAGCTCTACCTAAAAACACAAACCCACTCTGAGGGGGCACATTGACATGGATTGGATAAGGATACAGGCAACAGCACACAACTAGCAAGGTGGGTGGAAATGTGAGATGGGAGAGTGTTTTGTTATTTAAGGGCCCAGCTCTGTCAGCATTTCCTTTAGCTCGGAGTGTATTCTTTATATTTGTTGGGCTCTGAAAGATTATGTAATTCTGGGGGTCATTACTTTAGCTAATTTTTCTCCACTTTAGCACTATGTAAAGGACACTTTTACCACCCCCACCACCGCCGCCGCCAAATTAGGGTCACAAAACAGACTCAAGGCTTCAAAAAAAAAAAAAATCTTTTACTTGCGGAGTTCTAGAAAGCAGCCGACTTCTACCACAGATCCCAAAGGCCAGGTGGTCACCAAAACAGAGCATCTGTGTGAGGCATGTGGATTGTGCCAACCAGAGGAGCTGGCATGGACCTGGCGAGGTGGAGCATGTTCAAAGCCCGGAAATCTCAAACTTGAGACTAGCCAGACAACGAATGGCTCCCTTCTGGTTCTGACCTGCATGCTCTGGTGCACGTCGGCTTGCAACCCCGAACTCTCAAGTTAGTCACAGATCGTCATGTAGTTGGCACATCGATGCAAATAGCGCATCACCAGCATCCCAGCCACAGACAGTAAAATTCACTCACTCCCAAAACCCAAGGTTCATCATGGAATAACCGACATAAGCTGTTTCAGTAATAAATGGGCACAAGCTGTTTCACCGAAGATTGTCTAAGAGCTGCTGTTATTTCATTGGGCTGTAACACTTGAAGGGCTGTTTGGGAGAGGGCTTTCTCTCTCCAGACATTCATTGCTGCACCGTTGGACAAGCCTGCATGGCGGCCTTACGGGTGGGAGCACTGCCATCACCAGTCATGCCGCTCACCGCACTGGCTGTCAGACTGCTCTGCTTCTCATCCCTCTTGGTAAAGGGCAATAATAGCTAGAAAGAGCTGTAACACTCCTCGCAGAAAGCCTACTCCACCTCTTCCAGATTCTGCTTCTTTTTTCGTTCTTCCGGCTCAGTGTGCACCGAGACACCCTAAAGGGACAGAGTGGAACACAGAACTACAAGTCTGACTTGTGTTCAACTGAGCAACATTAAAAAACAGTTTACTCAAAAAGCAGTTTCAGGGCCTGACAAAACCAGGTCCTCCGCTACAAAAATTGATTCTCAGACCCTTCACAGAGTGCTTTTTTGTTTGTTTATTTTTGTTTTGTTTTGTTTGGTACGCTTGGATACCGAGTAGCAGGGTTTGAGGATGCCAACTCTCAGATCAATAAAAGTCTGCTCTTGCCATTTTGAAGTTGAATTGAATCTATTCTTTCATTTTCCTCTGCTGATTATTTCTTACATTATTGACATTTGGTCCAGGACCCCTCTGTTGAGTTGGGTGTTATGATTTGCATCTGAACTCTCCCTTAAGGGCTCATTTGTTGAAATCTTGGTCCCTCGCTGATGGTCTTTTGATAAGTGATTATATCTTGAGGGATTAATTCACTGTGCTATTGAAGGATGATAGAATTTGGGAGCTGGGACCTAATTTAAGGAAATGATTTTTTAGCAAAATGCCCTTAAAGAATATACCTTCTCTAGGGCCCTTTTCTCTGTCTCGTTCTTGTCCTCAACAGCTATGAGCTTTTTTTATCATATACTCCCTCATCATATGCTTCCTTTAGTGATGTTCAATCTGGCCATAGGTCCCTGGCAATTACGCTAGGTAATTATAGACTGAAACCTTTGAACTCACACACAAAAAAACTTATCTTTAATACTTAGAGTTGATTTTCTCAGATATTTCGTCACACTAATGGAAAGCTGACTCACCTATGTCTGACTCATGACTCTTGCAGGACTTGTAGTAGCTTCTCTGGCATCTGTTTACTAGGCACAAGTTGTATTTCTGTCCTTGCTTTCTCGTGAATGAACATGTCATTTCTTTCTTTATTCATTCATTCATTCATTCATTCATTTTACATGCTGGTGGTAGCCTCATCCCTCATCCCTCACAGACCCACCCTCCTTCTCTCCCCTCCCTTCTCCCTCCCTTACACCTCAGAAAAGGGGGAGCTCTACTTCCCACCCTCCCTAGCTCATCAAGTCACATCAGGACTGAACATGGTCTCTTTCCCTGTGTCCTGGCAGGGCAGTCCTACCAGGGAGAAAGCATTGAACAGCTGGCAAGAGAGTCTATGTCAGAGAGAAGCTCCATTCTCCTCTATAAAGGACCCACATGAAGCCTGAACTACCTACACCATACATCTTTGTAGGGCGGCTATGTCCAGTCCATGTGAGGTCTTTTGTTGGTGCCTCAGTCTCAGCACTCCCTCTGGGCCCTGGTCAGATGGCTCTATTGATATAGAGGGAGACTTCAACACTCCACTCTCACCAAAGGGCAGATCATCAAGACAAAAACGTTCTCCACTGTTGAGTGGAGAGGGAGGTCTGACTTTCATACAAACTCTAGTGCCCCATTTTTGACCACGTCTCCTTGATGGGGAGGCCTGATGGCACTCAGAGGAAGGATAACAGGTCACCAAGAAGAGACTCGATAACCTATGAGCATATACAGGGGGAGGAGGTCCCCCTCAGTCACAAATAGAGGGGAGGGGAGTAGGGGGGAAAGTGGGAGGGAGGGAGGAATGGGAGGATACAAGGAGTGGGCTAACAATTGAGATGTAATATAAATAAATTAATAAAATATATTAAAAAAACAGAAACTAAATAGAAAAATAATGAAATAGGCATCATGAACCAAATGGACCTAACAGATGTCTACAAAACAAAACATTTTACCTGAACAAAGAAGGCTATACCTTCTTCTCAGCACCTCATGGAAACTTCTCCAAAATTGATCATATACTCAGTCACAAAGCAAACCTCAATAGATACTAGAAAATATCTTAAGACATGGCAGAATCGCTTCTGAACATTTCCCTTGGCTACCTAAGGATTACCATTTCTATGCAAAAACCTTGCAATAGACAAAGGTACTCTTATGTCAGAGGGGCATATATTATTACATAGTTAGCCCTCAGAACAGATACTTTTTAAGACCTTTCTGTGCTATGGGACAAAATAACTTTCATTGATAATAATTTGAAATTAATGGTCAAAACAGCAAGATTTGCACTTATCATCATTGAAATGCCTTTTAACTTTATATGTAATTATCCACATAAAGTATGAGAAAATACAATACAAAGTAGGTATTACAATATAAACAAAAATGTTTACTTTAATATGTTCTACAAGCACAATATCAATATTTTATCAGGAACATATTTAAAATATAATATTAAATAATATTATTAATAAATAACAGTTTAATAACAAATAATTCCACAGTAATAGTAAGTATTACTATAGAAAGATATATTTTAATTTTTAATGATGTACCCTAATGCAAAAAAGTATTTAGTTGTTAACTAAAATTTTTACTTTCTAAACCAAAAAATCAAACCAAATTCATAATGCAGATTTTTAGTACTGTCATAAATATCTGAAATATATCAAGTTTAAAAGAAGAATGCAGGCTAATGAGGTGGCTCATAGGATACAAGGGTTGGCTCTACCAACCTGATGATTTGAGCTTGATTCCTTGAATCCATGTAAACGTGGAAGGAGAGAGCTGACTCCACAAAGTTCTCCTCTAACATTTATACATACACTGTGTGCCTCAAGTTTCATTATACACACACACTCACACAAACACACACTCACACACGTACAATTTGATTTTTCTGAAATGGTTAATCATACAGTGTTTGAGACCTTGGCACATGATTGGCTGGCCTAGATAACTTGTGACTTCTTGTAAGGCAGAAAATCGCTGTGGCAATGTGTGATAAAAGTGTTTGAAGAAAGAAATAGTAAGAGGATGGATTCCCATTATTCTCATCAAGGACATGACCCTGGATAACCTAGGCCTCCTAATAGGCCCTATCTTTTAAGGGTTCAACCTTCCTATAACAGTGACATGGACTGGAGAGTAAGCCTTTAAAACATTGTCCGTTGGAGAATATTTATCCAAATCCTAGTCCAAGGATATACTAGGACATAAATTCAAACTATGTAACAACAATATAACACAGTTTTCCTTTTTTGTTTGTTTTATAGCTATTTAGTGTGTGTGTGTGTGTCTGTGCGTGTGTGCATGCATGCCTGCGTGAGTGCATGTGTGCTCATGAGTGGATTATGGCATGCATGTGGAAGGCAATAGAAAATTTACAAGGGTTGGCTTTTCTCCATCTACCATGTGGGATCTGGGTATAGAGTTCAACTTTTACCTGTTGAGCCATCTCACCAGTGCCTTATTGTTGAATCTTAATAGTAGCTATTGCTATGGTTTTGTATTTAGATTAGGTTCCCATATATAGGCAATTTTGCCAACCAAATGCCATTTAATAATGTTAAAAGCCATTTTGATACATGGAGATATCACAGTAAATCTCATAACTTTGTACAATTAATATATCTTGTTTTACTGCTAATGCCTCAAAAAAAAAAAAAAAACCTAGATATTTTCAATTTTCACAACTGAGAAAGAATGTGATAGCACCTGGTGTCAAGTGACTAGGGATGCCACTAAACACTCTACAGTGTACAGGACAGGTTTCTATAGTAAAAACTGAACCAGTTTCAAATGTCAACAGCATTGAAGTTGAGAAATTGTAACTTCAGCTGACCTAAGATTCTTTTTTTCTCCTTAGAGGAGTACTTCATGTCCAACATTGTCTAAAATGCAAGTGTGTGGCCATAATAAAGAGAAGTCTGACTCTCAGTCCATTTCCTCTTTGCTGTAGCCTAGATAGTAAGCCCAGTGCATGAAAAATCAAGGCATAGAGGTATTTCTGTGGTATTTTCAAGTCTCACTGAAGTACTCAATGCCATGAACAGAAGTGGACTTTGGAAATACCAGGTAAAACTGGCAGCTCTGGAAAATTTCCCAGTATGTTAAGGTTAATCTGTGATGACATGCATGATGCTTTAGTGCTATCAGGTTTGGCTGGCCCCAAATGGTAAGAGCACGTTTCTAGAAATTAGGATGTCTTTCTGATTCAAGAAGACAGGGGGTAGATGGCAGTGTTGGTAAGAAAATATTTACATTGTTTTGACGAAGTCTAAGAAGTTTGTAGAGAGAAATAGAAAATAAGAAGCATTAAAGATAAAAAAAAGACCTATAGTCTAGGTGGGTAGGCACAAATTTCACCAATTTTTCTTTGTTGGTGTATATTTGTTTTGCATGGTGTTAAATGGTTCAACAAAACTGCAAAAGATTTTGTTCCCTACCATGCTAAAGAAGGCAAATGAAAGCAGATTGACTGTCCTCTTCTCTGAGAAATTCTCATGTGGTAAAATGGAATGCATTCTCTGCAGAGGCACACTTCTTCTGTGTTTTATGTTATTCTTGTTTCCTCTTCTTGGGTGCTCCATTGCATAGGTAGAAAGAATGGAATTAAGTCTTTAAGGCCTCTTTTGACTTGGACTTTGGGTATTTAATTTTTATTTCCATATTTTTGTTCATGCTCAATTTTATTTTTAAATATTTTACTTCTTTAGTGTGTTTGTAGGAAGGGTATGTGCATATGCCATAATACACATTTGCAAGTCAGAGGACTACTTTTTGGGGCTGATTCTCTCCTTTCACCTTTTGGGTCTTGAGGATCAAAACTCAAGTCATCAGGCTAGGTGACAAGTGCATTTATCCACTGAGCCATCTTGCATGCCCTTTTGTTCATTTGTATTTTATTTCTAAGATGCTGTGCTCTAAAAGCTCCTTCTTCTGTCTCCCATGAGTCTGTGAAGCAGATCTGACTAGTGAGAGCATGTTCTCTTTGTTGCAGTGATTGTTCACAGATGGCAACATGGCCCAAGGAGAGGGAATTAGAGAGGTGCTCCTCTTCACAGAGGATGCTGAATGAGAGGTAGAAATGGGTGGTGCAGCTGATAGTCCTTTTCCACTATGAAGAGAGATTCTCCCTAAGAATGAACTGATACAGAAAAGGATGTAATGGAGAGAATAGACAGGGTAGAAAACATCACTGACAAAGGGTTTGAATCACTGAATAAATCTATCTGAACCCTACACCTAAACTTTAGAGTGACATAAATTGATACACCTCCTTTGTGCTGATTCTAGTATGGGTTTTCTGTTACTTGTACCATGATCAGTTTTATGATTAGCAGCACTTATACAATAAGGACTTCTGTGATTGTCTTGCTTCATGATATTCTTTCTCAATCTTGAATTTGCAGAGAATTTATAAATTGATATTATACACTTAAATATTTGGTTATATACAATGACATATTGTTCTTTCCTCATTATGCTTATGTAAACCCAGCCTTTCCAATTATGCTTTTGCTAATTAAAAATATATATGTAAAGATTTATGTGTTATTATTTTATGTGCATGAATATTTTGATTATATGTTTGTATGAGCATTGCATGCATTCTTGGTACCCTTGCAGGCTAGAAGAGGACATCTGATTCACTGAAACTATACAAACACCATGGTTGTAAGATGCCATGTCAGTACTGAGAACTGAACATAGGTCCTCTGCAAAGGAAATAAGTGCTTTTAACTACTGACCCATTCCTTTGTAATTATATTTTAAAAATAGAAAGACATTTATGGCTTGTAAAACAGCTTTAACTCAAATGGTCATTAAGTTAAATTTTCACAGAAAGATGTAGTTATACATTCTTTTTCTATTTTCAATAGGTCTCAGCATAGGGAGGTCATAAAATGGGTACGTAGTAAATAGAGGATGTACTTAAACGTCCACTCAGATCCACAATTCTAATTGATGAGCAACACTTAGTAACACCAAGAAAGCTACAACAACATATAAAGTTTAACAGATATTCATCTTGAACTGCACAAAAATAAATAAATAAATAAATAAGTAAATAAACAAATAAAACAAGTCAATATGAGTAAAGGAAAGCTAATAGATCAGTGAGAGCCTTGTGAAATCAAGAGCTTGTTATTTGCATCTTTGCACCTATCAATAACAAGTGCCATACCTACCAGACAAACAACAGAGGCCTACTACAAATTTATGAAATGTATGAATGGCTGCATTTCTTATAACATGCTTTCTTCAAAAATGGAGATAGTCTATATTTTTCGCTGTCCAAGTGATAAAATCACATGTGGGCAATGAGCTATGTAAATGTTTCTAGAGCAGCTAAATGTTTATTTTTATTTAATTGTAATTAATTTAAATGTAAAATAACTACATGCAGCCCATGGCCACTGTGCTTTATTTTGTTTATAAGCACACACAAGAATAAGAACCTCAGAGGGAAAAAAATTAAAAGTTATGATGAATTTTATTATATTTGGATGGGGTTAACAAATCTAACTTATTGTTATGGTTGGATACAAAGTATCCAACTGAATAGCTCATGTGTTGAAGACTAGTATCCTAGATGGACACATTATTCAGGGAACCTCAGTAATGAATTAATCCATTTATGAAATCAGAGCTGAAAATGCTACTAGAAGGTGGTACCCAGTTGGAGGAAGTGGGTACCTGGAGTATTTCTAAAGTATATACACCTTGTCCACAGACTCTTTCTTTCTCATTCTTTCTGTTTCCTGGCCAGGGAGAAATAAATAGCTTTCCTCTACATGTCCTTCCCTCTGTAACTGTCAGTCCTCCTTCCAACAGCCTTCCACATGCAGGAGGGACTAAATTCAGGAACCCAAATAATCCTCTTTAAAGTTTTTTCCCTTAGTTTTTTTTTGTCCCAATGATGAAAAATTGGTGGTTGGAGAAATGGCTTTGTGGTTAAAGCACTGTTGCTCTCACAAAGGACTGGGGTTTGGTTCCCAGCACCCAATATAGCAATTAACAGTCATCTGTAACTCCAGTTCCTCAGAATCCAGCGTACCCTCTCCTGGATTCATAGGCACTGTATGCACAGATACAAATGCAGGCAAAACACTGGTATGTATAAAATAAAAATGAGTACATCTAAAAAATAATGAAAAACTTAGTGATACAAATTTTCTTCTCATAAGGCCATATTCAAGTGTCACCTTTGTGAAGATTGTTTTGATGCTGGCTCCTATTCCAACTTTACTTCATCCTCATCAGAATTAACAAGGCTTCTTTCTAATGTACTTTTTATAATATTATAATCAGTTTGCTGTACTATATTATAAACCCTTATGCATAAGTCATAAGCTAGATATATTACTTTTGAAGAAGCCATATCATACTCTTCTTTATTCATTCAAATAATTTTCTATTTCTGACCATGTCAGGATTAAAAGTTTAAATTTCTTCTGTTTAGATTCATCACAATTTTGTCATGACAGTCTGAGCAGATCAATACATTACAATTTAACTGAATGTGATTCAACTTGCACTACAAACTCAAGAGTGATGCTGTCTAGGATAATCTTTAAGCTGAAAACTGATAATATAGAAGTTAGATAATGAGAGAGAATTGAGTAACAAAGGAACTAGAAGCTCATGTGGCTGATGCTAAATAGAGCTTCTGAGATGAAAGGAGATACCATGCCTGGATTCTAAACATGAAAAGGAGCAGGCAGGCTAGGGATAAAGACTGCACTCTACCATGGAAGTAAGGTAGGGTATTGAAACTGCCTTAGAGCCTCCAAAATAAAGCTAGCTGGTGAATGTGAAACAACAGAAGGGCATAGTTTTAGTTTTAGAAAGTTGTCTTTGTTTGCTGAGTAAAGGTGAGGTGTGAAGAGATCTATTCTGAAGGCAGAAAAGGCTATTGTTATTATGATGAAAATGGCTTACATCCAAGTCTTTATATTTAAATAAGATGAAGTTTCATGTATTCCAGGCTAAGCACCCAAGGTGACTCTGTACTTTTAGTTCCCCCAATTTCTTGAGTAGTGGGATTAGAGATGTACCACAGCACAGGAAGTTTCAGGCTGTGGTGGGGACCAAACCCTGGGCTTCATGCATGCTAGATAAGCATTCTGGAAACAAAGCTATGCCCTCAGTTACAAATTCTATTATGTCTGAGACCTAGTATGGTAAAGGTAGTATATATAAATTGCTCATTGAATATTTGAGATTCAGCAATTAGAACAGAAATGAGAAAGTCAGAATAGTTTTTACTAGAATGACAAAAATAAAAGCAGAGCTATAAGAATAAGATCATGTTTTATGGCTCACATGTCATCAAGATCACACTTTAGAGAACAAGACAAAGAAGGATGTTGGGGATTCTCATTAATAGTGTTGGTAATATCCAGATTTAAGAAAAAAAACCCAAATTATACCATTATATACCAGCATCTTAGAAAAGAAAGAATAAGTGCGACAGCATAATGAGAAGAAAAGAAACATCTATTATCAGCCACAGTATTGTATTTGTACTCTAAAGAATTTTTACCATAATTGAAACAACATAAAATTTATATATTTATATGTTTAGAAATGTAAATTTTTGAGAGCAAATATTCTGTTGATTAGCAACAAACCAAACCAAACCCTTGTTGATTTCTATTTTACCACCAACATATGCTCCACTGAATTACTAATAGGATTATGATGGGTTAAAAGTCTATGAGAAAGGCTTGAAAACTGTGATACTATTTATATTTCTTCCAAAATGAAGAAATCAGTTTAAAATACTTTAAGAACATGGGTAGTTTCCATTTTTAAGGGATAAAAGGTTTATTTTGTCCAGACTCAAGAGATTGCTGTGGGCTGGAAAGATGTCCCAGTGATTAAGATCACTTGGGTTTCCCCCCCAAGTTCTGTCTTTAGCACCCATAACAGGCAGCTCACAACCATCCTTAACACTAGCTCCTGGGATCTGCTACCCTCTTCTTAACTATGAAGATACTGAGATACTGTTCTTAAATGTACATGTGCGTGTACACACACACACACACACACACACACACACACACTTAAAAAATAAGAAAAACTGTAAAGAGATAGACCAGATGAATTCTTCAGCTACCTTTCATGTTCATTTAATTTGTCTTCTTACCCTCTCTGATGTTCCCTACACTTTTAGCAGCCCAACTTTATTAAGCACCCATGTTTGCCTGTAGCCCAGTTGCATTTTCTAAAGTCTCTCTTTTAACATTGAAGGCTTTTTTACTGAATGCTTGAAAGATTGTTGCAACTCCAATTCACCAAGTTGATTTGTTAACATCAGTCAAAAGATTGTGAAAATACCACCTCTCCAAGAAAATATCATGACTTAATTTTCTTTTTTATTTTACTTTTGATATTATATAATGTTTTTTTATATTTTTAGACAATTTTCATATATGTTTGCACCATTCTTTTTTAGATTATATATTTCTTTGAAACAGAAACTAATGTAAATTAAATTCACCTTAGATTGAACCTTAGAAACAAACCTATAAAGTGGACATATGAGTGATGTGTTTGAGTGTGTGAGCATGTTGAAAGTTTAATTTCAAAGCCTGAAAATATTTCTCTCTCTTTTTTATGTGCTGATCCAGACTCAAACTTGCACATCTAATACTCACATATCAAAAACACTGAAAAAGCAGCTTTTGATTTTAGTATAACTTAAGGGAGTATCAGGGTGGGCTTGGGCTATTACTGTGATCATTAACAAGTAGCATGATTTAATATGACCAACAATGTCCTGAGAATGAAAGAAAAATGATGCAAGGAGAGCTCTCTGCCATTACCTATCTACTTTCAGTTCAAATTAGTGTACATTCCATTTTCATTACAACAGAAAAGTGGAAACAATGGTTCTCTTGTAACCACAAATCAATGTATAAACCCTGATCAATGGAAAGTAAAGCTCCTCTGGATATCTGAAATATTTTTATGCATTTTGGCAGATGCTACAGCAGGAAGCTATCCATTAGATTTTGAAAAGTGGAAAGCCAATAACAATAGCCTTCATGTCAACTTCTCACATCCCTTATACTTCTGCTCTCATAACTAGCTTTTCTGTGTTCTACTTTCTATTACCAAAATGTGGATGCTCTCAGGTATTCACATATAGTAAAGTCATATCTGAATTCTGTCTGTCTTCTACTCTATCTTTCTTTTTTGTATTTCATGCATTTCCCATGGGAACATTGAGACATATATCTGCCCTCAGATTCTTACTGCCTCAAATATGAAAACCCTAATATCGATCTGGGAATGCTATGAAGATTAATCACTTGAAATCTGAAAAAAATAAAAAAGGTGAAAGCTGAAATGTGACAAAGCCATTCCTGTAAACTTCCATTTTTCCAGTACAAGCAGAAACTGGCTATGCAGCTAAATTTTGCTTGATGGGCAAAGCTGCCTCTCCTCCTATGGTGGATTCTGAAATCTTCATTTCCACAGGAGAGCTTCAGGATGAGACTGTGATTAGTCATAGACTGTAGCTGTCACACTTTATCATATCATAGCCAAATGAGATATCATAGCATAACATGAACTGCTGACAAATTTTGGGGGACTATTCCTAATCTATGGCCAAGATTTATGTCTTGCATGACTACAAATCACAAGGTGACCTGTTCAGTAAGAAATCTGTACTGAAATATTAGGTCTTAGGTGGCCAGTGAAACCAAAGCCTTAGAATTATTGAGTCACCAAGCACGTGTAACACTTTATGGCAAGTGAGGCAAACAGCACTTTCATGAAAAGGTATCTGCCTTTCTCCTTAAGGCTGTCTTGTCATAGTTCATGTTTGAAAGAAAGGGCTATGATCTTTAATGGTTAACTAGGTCCTAACAATGTTGTGCTGAGGCCTTGCTTTTAGGCAGGTGAGGTAGGTCTCTAGGGGCTTGGAAATACTGCATTCCCTTTGGGGGATTTTTGTCTTTGAACTTATTTTGCAACTTAGCTCCTCTACTAAGTAGTGGACCCTGAAGGAATTTGAACTTGTTACCCAGGGAAAGAGAATTTGTCAAGATTTGTTACTTAGATTGTTAAATGATCCCTCTGGCTGTGGCTGATTCTTAAAAATAGTGCTGTGGATTAGGGATAGATGAATCAGGAAGGCCTGGGGAAGGAAAATGACTTCAGTGGAGGGGGAGACGTGGGCTCCATTGGATAGTTCTGCAAGGGAAGAGCTGAGAAAGGTGAGAAGAGATTATGAAAGATTTGTGCCTGGAGAAATTGAGTCAATTGTCCCACTGGGAATACAGAGGAAAAGAATGGATGATATTAAGATTTAGTAGTCTGCAGAAGTATACTAATTCGACACTAGCTTGTAATTATTAGGACTTTGCAGGCCTCTGCTTGTTATGCTGCATCCTATATTTTTTGCTGAATGGTTCAGCTCATCTGCAGTAAGGAAATGTGTAAAAAGAGAGAAAAAAACTTCAATGAATTTAATAATCTGTGCTTGATTTGACTGCCTTAGGAGAGGATTCTAAAAATATATAAATTATTTCAGGGTCACTTAAACTGCCAGGAAAGACTGTAGCTGTTGGTTAGCGTAATGAAGGTTGAAGTTAGTTCCAAAATGATAACCCCACCCCCTACCTAAAAAAGAAAGAAAGAAAAAGAACGAACATTTGCAGCTCCTGCACATACATTTATTTATAAAGTGCTTTGAGAGCAGAATAGGAAGAAATTGCGAAAAGCTACAGTCTGGTGAGCAAAACTCAGGGAAAAAAATTTTGGGGGCCTGAAGGAGTCCCCCTTCCTATCCTTTTAATGTAAATGTGAGTGCTTCCACCTTCCAAACCTCAGATGTCAATGTGAACAGGTGTTGCACACACAGGTTCTCAGACCACTGTGCATTGCAGGTTAAAGAACAATTACATCATTGGAAGAAAAATGGAAAATTTAACCTTATATATACAGAGGGAAGAATCTTAGGCATTATTTAGAGTTATTTAAAAATTAAAAAGTGCTTATGTGGGTAAAAGGGTGGGTCTTCTAAGTAGTAAGACACAAAATTTTTAGTAGCATTCAGTAGCTGTGCTGGTCAGATGATTGTTACTACTACTACTACTACTACTATTATTATTATTTTGCTCAAGCCTAAGTATTCCGCAGGAAATCATGATGAGCATACATTCATCAAGTATTGCACCTTTGAAATTCAGAATGGGCATTTTGAATATAGAAGTACAATTTAACTCATTTATGCATACCAGATTATATAGAGATAAAAGTTTTGGTCTGCTCATTTTGTTCTAGGTTGTCTGTGTAGCATTGTGGTGTGGCAAGAACTCAGAGCTCTGTGGGACACTGTTCCTCAGACTGTCTGATTGAATTAGGAAGTGCCAACACCCCCCCTTTTTTTTTTCTAAAATCTCATCTGAATTTACAGTGTGCATCTTAATATAGCCACAGGGGAGAAAATAACAAAAAAAGTCTTTAATGCTTTGTGGGCCTCTTAGTTATTTTATATGTTTGAATATGTATACTACGTGTGTACTTGCCTATGTATGTGTGTTCACATGCATATGAAGGCATAAGCATGTTGAGGTACACTTTACATGTCTGTATGTATGTGGTGTGTGTGTGTGTGTGTGTGTGTGTGTGTGTGTATTTGTGAATGGGAAGGCTTTTGGGTCCATGCTGTGTACTTGAGGGAAGGTCTATCTCTTGGTGAAATTAGAGCTTGTAGTTTCAGCTAGACTGGATAGCCAGTTTTCCAGGGATGCATGATCTCTGCCTCCCTGAGCTGAGATAATAAGGAGGCCAAAATTCCCACCCAGATTTCATTTTTCTTTGGCAGGGTCTCAAAATATAGTCCTGGCTGGCTTCAAACTTACTACAGACATCAGTTTGGCCTTGAAGTCACAGAGCACCTCCTACCTTAGACTCCCTAATGCTGTACCTAGAGATGCATGCCACAATATTCAGCACCACTCAAGTTTTACTGGGTTTACACTCTGACCCTCATACTTTGAGGGCAATAGGCTTTTTCTCTTAGCCATCTACTTCCTCAGCCCCCAGAAATGTCATAGGAATCTATTGTACTCTTTGTTACTCTACCCATAAAAGCCATTCTTTTGTTCTCAGAAATAACATTTATTTGAATATGAGGAAACATTTATGAAGGAGGCAAACACACCAGGTTGGTATGACTATCTTCTCTCTTTAAAAGAAATGACTTCAAATTACATCATATTTAGTTCTGAAAGGAAATGTGCTCCAATTGCCAGAACAGAAAATCAAGTTTTAGTGAATTGGGATCATTGTAAATTAATAGCAGAGGGTTGACATGACCAAATCTGACCACTTTTAAATCTTTTGAACATTGAAGAAATATTTTTGTAAGGGAATGCAGCACTCTACTTAACTTGAAAATGTTTGAAATATTTCTGTTATGCACACAATTTCAGTGGTTTAAGTTCAAGGTGCAATCTAACTGTTACCCCTTCTTTTTCTCTGATTCCACAGAGACCTTTAATTTCTCTAACTATGGTCCCACTTTTCATTTAGGTCTCTTAAGGCTGCCTGGCTTTGCATGTAATGGTCATCTTCATATCTTAATAAAACAAAAATTGAATTATATGCACTACTGGGCAAGCATGACATGACTTCTGCTAGCATATGTAAGGTGTGACAACCTAGGGGGAAATACTATTCAACTGAAGTTCCACTTGAGCACTCTGCAGTGCTCTGGAAACGAGTTCCATCCTAATAGCAGTGAGAGAGGTAGAAGCAGAGAAAGAGATCACCGATTTGAACCTAATTAAAAAGACTTGATAAAAATGCCAGAAAGCCAGATGGTGAAGACAGTTTCTTAGTGCTGTGCCAGTTCAGGGCTGAACTATGTTTAGCAGTTAGTTCTCTGCTAGGGTGGATTGATCATATCAGCAGCAACCCCCCGCCAGAATTGTGAAGACTGTTAGATTTTGCTTTTCAAATTCCTTCATGCTTCTTTATTAAAATAGAAACAAAGATGAAAATTCTCTACTTCAATAAAATTCTGAAGCATATCAAGAATAACAAGTGTTTGATTACTATTGATTGTCTCTACCACTCCTTTGAAAACTAAATACTGACATCATTATAATCTGAGAGCAGTGACATAGCAATCTTTGAGAAAACAGTGTTTCTTAAAAAAAAAAAATCAGACAGCTGATTATTCCAAAATCACCATTGGATTAGAAATTTAAAGAAATGGTACCAAATTTAAAATGAACCACTTTTTATTATTGTAAATACAAATTACAAACTTCATTTGATTATACAATGATAGACGAACCTTTTAAAGAAATCTTTCAATGACATGATTATAGACAACATCCCTACCAATCAAAACAAAACAAAAAACAATGAAATCAGATGTCCTGTCTCCATCTTGACCACATTGCCTTATCAATGAATGGTGAATAGAGACCTTTGAATGAATATTTATTCCTAAGTATTGAATTTTAGTGAACTGAGCAGCTATCATCTTATCCAGAGATGATAGTCGGAAAAGTTCAGAAAAGTACAAGACTGTCACTGATGTCTAACCTTTCTCTAGACATTAGTGCTGAAGCCTTGATTCACATTCATTCCTCATGCTCTTCCATTTGTTCTTCTTTGATATAACCATGTGATTTATGGGTAAGCATGGCTTCCAAATATGTCAGCACAGTGTAAATAGATCTTCCTTCTCCCAGCTAACAACAAATGTCTTGGATTTATAGTCTTCCTTTTCCAAAGAGCTCAGAAGGAAGACACTGTGCTACCTAATTCATCTGCATACCCTATAAAGAAAAGTGTAGACAGTATGAGGGACACAACTAATGAGGCTGGGCATTTGCCAGGTTTTAGAAAGTAAAATGCTAATGCTCAGCTTCAAAGTAAGATTCAGTCAGTACCACAATCTCTGATATCTGTCATGAAAACCTTTCAAGACAATTTGTCTAATAGATTATTATTAAGTAGATTTGCCACTCTACCTTTCCTGGGACCATATAAAGCACCAAATGTATGACCTATTTGAGGGTTTCATACCTATGGCAAATGAAAACACTTGTCAAAGTGTTCTTCTTTTTAAAAATTGGTTTGCAAAGTAATATGTTTCCTTATATAATTTTATGTGTACAAATGTTTGCTTACATGTATGTCATACACACAAAGGTCAAAGGAAGATACCAGGTGCCCAGGAACTGGAATTATAGATGGTTATGACTCACCATGTGAGCACTAGGAATTAAACCTGGGTCCCTTGGAAGAGCAGCCAGTGCTCTTCATTGCTGAGCCATCTCTCTAGGCCCCTTCTTATGGCATTTTCATGATACTTTATTTTGATTTAGTCTTCCTCCCTCATCTGACTCTATTCCTTCTTTCACCTTGCTGTCTTCTTGCCCTCACTCCTTCTTTCCATTGTACTTTTCCCCTCCTTGTATCCCTCTTTTCACTTTGAGAGCTTATGTGTTCTATTGTCTTCTCCAACCCCTGCCCCCACAACTTATAGGTCCCTTTCTGGTTTGCTGGCACTGAAAAAAAGACAGCCTTTTCAATAAACTATACTGGCAAAAATGGGTATGAACATACTGAATAATGAAATTAGATCCATATCTCTCACCCTGCATAAAACTCTTCATTTAAAACTGTAAACAATACAACTGCTAAAGGATATGAATATATTCAAGATATTTCTAAACACAGCGCCAATAATAGGAGAAATAGCACCAACTGTCAAATGGGACTACATGAAATTGAAACGCTTATACACAATAAAGGAAACTATCATCAGAGGAAACAGTCTTTAAAATGGAAAAAAAGTTTTACTAACTACACATTCAACAGTGGATTAAAACAGTTGTTTTCAACCTTCCTAATGCTGTGACTCTTTAATACATACAGTTCTACATGTTGTTGTGACCTCTAACCATAAAATTAGTCTCATTGCTACTTCATAACTGTAACTTGCTAGTGTTATGAATCATGTATGTTCTGATGGTCTTAGGTGATCCTGTGTAAGGTTCCTTTTAGCCCAGAAGGGATGTGACCCACAGGTTGAGAACCACCTGAGTATATAAAGAACTGTAAAAATTAAGCAATACAAGATAAAATTATCCAATCAGTAAATGGCTTAATGAGCTCAATAAACTAGTCTTAAAGAAAAGAAATACAAATGGCCAATAAATATTTTTAAAAGTGTTCAACATCTTTACCCATTAGAGAAATGCAGTGAGTATTAAAATACCTTGAAATTCTTTCTCACCTTAGCCAGGGTGGATATCATCAAGAAAACAAATGACAGCAAATAGTGGTGAGGGGGTATGGAAAACAGAGCTGTTGTTCATTGTTGTTGGGAATAATGTATAGCCACTATGAAAACCAGTGTAGAAGTTTTCAAAAAATGTAGAACTAGGTAGATGGTTCAGCTACACTACTCCTGGAAGTATACCTAATGTACTCTGTGCCCTCTCACAGAGATACTTGCCCATTCATATTTATCAATTTTCTTTTCACAATAGCAAGAAAATAGAATTGACACACGAATGGATAATGAAAATATGATATATATGTATATATGTATATGTATATGTATATATATATATATATATATATATATATATATATATATATATGACAGAATTTTATTTAACTGTAAGGAAAAATCAAATTATAAGACTAACATGAAAATGGATGGAACTGAGAAACATTATATTAAGTAACATAACCCATGATCAGAAAGACAAATATTGTTTTTTCTCTTTCATATGTAGATCCTATCCTATAACCATTAAACTATTTACTGTTGGCTTTATAGATAATGTGCTCTTTTTAAAAGTAGTTTGAATCTTGGCCAGTATTCCAAGTATAGTTTCCTATAGATCTCTGATTGCTTTCTCATAATATTTAGACTTCTTCTTCCTCTTCCTCCTCCTCCTCTTCTTCCTTCCTTCCTTTTTTTTTTTTTTTTTTTTTTTTTTTGATTGGAATATTTGATTCCAAAGAGCTAATAACTGGTTCCTTTTTAATTTTTAAAGTGTATGTATTTACTCACTTTATATCCCTGTCATAACTCCTTCCCCACTCTCCTCCCAGTCCCACCCTCCCTATCACATCTCCTTCCCTTACTTCTTGGAAAAGGGACTCCCCTACATACCCACCCAAGCTCATCAAGTCACATCAGGACTGAGTTCTTCTACCTCCCCTGTGGCCTATCAAGGCAGTCTCACCAGGGGGAAGTAATTGAAAAGCAGGCAACAGAGTCCATGTCAGAGGGAGTCCCTGTTTTCCTTACTGGTGGACCCACATGAAGCCTGAACTGTCCATTCGCTACATCTATGTAAAGGACCTAGGTTCAGTTTATGCCCTGTACTTGGTTGCTGCTTCAGAGTCTGCAGGCCCCTCTGGGCCCTGGTTAGTTGGTTCTGTTTGTCTTCTTTTGAGGCTCTTGTCAACTCTAGGTCCTTTTGTTTTTCCCTCCACTTTTCCACTGACATTTAGTACAAAATAAACATACTACAATGCACAGACCTAAAGAAGATAAGTAACAAGGAAGACCTAAGGGAGGATTCTTAAATCTCATTCAGATGGGAAATAGAATAGACAGAGGTAGTGTTTGAAGAGAAGGAACTAGGTATAAGAGGGAGCACAGAGAAAATAAAGGTGGAAATCAGATCTGGGAAGAGCAGGTGAGGGAGGACAGAGGGCCTGCAAAGAAAAGAGAAACTGAGTGAGGCATCTCTGTGACAAGCTGGAGACCTAAGTTAGAACAGGCTTCCAGGAGAATATAAGGGGGACTATAGCTGAGACTCCTAGTAGCAAGGGCCATGGATACTGAAGATGATACCATCTAACTAGACAAGACTCCTAGTCGAGGGGGGAGAACACAAACCTGTCCACAAAAAAATTGACCAAAATTTGCCCTGCCTACAAGACATGCAGGGATATAGATAGAACAGATAGAACTGACATTGAGGGACTGTTCAACCAACCAACCATTGCCTGATCCAACCAAAGACCCACCCCATTATAGAGAACCAACTACTCTGACACTATTAAGGATACTCTGCTATGCTAGCAAACAGGAATCACTCAGAGTTGTCCTCTGTGAGGCTTCACCAAGCAGCAGTTCAAAACAGATGCTGAGACTAATAACTAGTTCTTGATTGAACAAATTTATAGATGTATGAATGATAAAATGCAACTATCATCCTCTTACTTAAAAAATATCAACTGTGTTGAAATATTTTATATATAGTCTATCAATGAATTCTGAAAACCTTACCCTTGTAAATACAATCCCTCTCAAAATATATACCATTCTCACCACCACCCGTGATTTCTAGTATTTTTTTTTTGTCAACTTAGCAAAAGTTAGAGTGACTTTGGAAGAAGGAATTGAGAATGTACCCCCACAAAGTTGGCCTGTGGGCCAGCCTGTGGAATATGCATACATGTGTTTGTGAAGGTGCCATATGGGTTCTGAGAATTGAACCCGAGTTCTCTGGAAAAGCATCAGTGATCTTAACTGTTGAGTACTGCTCAGCTCTTAACCACTAGCCCAGTTCATTGTTGACAATGCCAAACCTAGGCTGGTGGTTCTGAGTACTATAAAAAAGCAGAATGAGCAAGTCACGAGGAGCAAGCCAGTATCAGTGTTCTCTCTGGCTTAACCCTCAGTTACTGCCTCCATATTCCTTACCTGTTTCAGTCCTTGCCCTGACTTCCTTTGAAGATAATGTGATGTGGAAGCATAAATAAAATAAATCCTTTCTTCCTCAAGTTATGATAATAGTGTTTTATCACAACATTAAAATCTATAACAGAAATTGGTACCTTGAGTACTATAGCCTTGGGATATCTACCAAGGAGAGGTGCAAAGAGGAAGTGTAATAAGGCCAAAAAAGAGATTCATATTGCAAACAGCAAAGCCAGAAGAGTGCAATTATCTAAGCTTTCTGCCATTGGAGATGGAGCTATAAGATGTGGAATTTGCCTTGCTAGGTTTGGTCTTGCTTTGGTCCAATATTTCCACATTTTGGCCCAATTCTTCCTTTAGGGAATGGTGTTGTATATTCTTTACCATTGTATGTTGGAAGTATTTAATTAGCCTCTTGATTTTATAGGAAGTTAAAATTAATAGACTGATTTGAGTCTTAGAAGAAACTTGGACTTTTAAATTGAGATAAGAACAGAAAGACTATGGGGACTTTTAAGTAGGACTAAATACATTTTGCATAATATTATGCCACAGGCATAGGGCATGAGAGTGTAATGCTTTGTTTTCAGTGAGAATGGCCCACAAAGGCTCACATATTTGAATGCTCAGTTCCCAGATTTGTTTGGAAAGGATTAGGCTTATTGAGAGAGGTGGTGTACCATTGGTGGCTGACTTTGAGGTCTCAAATGATCCATTCTAAGAGTGTTCTCTCTCTTCCTTGTGTGATTTTTTGTTGTTGTTTGTTTCAATACGTAAGTTCTTACATGCTGTTTCAGACAACTGCTGTCATGTCATCATGGACTCTAACCCTCTTAAACCATAAATTCAACTAAATACTTTTAAAAAATATGTTGCTTTGGCTTTGATGTTTTGTTATAGTAGTTGAAAAGTAATTAAGACAACACTAAAAGATTGTTTGTTGCACGTTCCAATCCATCTACCACTCTGCATCATGTTCCAGGCATTTAATTACTGACTTTCTGCCTCTCTAGATTAGTGTATATTTTCTGAAGTCCTATATAAACAAGCATACAATCTGTAAACTTCTTGACTGGTTTCTGTCATCCAACAAACTGCTTTCTTAATCATTAGTTTTGTTGGCCCTAGCAATAGTTCTTTCTTTGTTAATACTGAGTAGTAGTCTATTTTGATATTATATTTTATTTATTGACTCATTGAAGAACAAGGGTTGTCTCAAAATTTTTTACTGTAAGTAAGCTTCTTTTAACATTGTAGGTAGGTTTCTATGAATATATGTTGACTTTTTCTATTGGGTAATTAATAAAATGGTTGAATTATTATATATGTATTTAAAAAGAAATATATGATATACCGTATGAAATGGCCACTGTAATCAATGAGAATTCTAGTTTCATCATACTAGCACTTTGAGTTGTTGACATTTTAATTTTCTTTTATGTTGTACATGTCATTTTAATATGCTTTAGTAGTAAACCACTATAGGTTGATTTGTGTTTCCTTAATGACTAATATGTCTTTTTCTTCATATACTTTGTCATTTATATAATAATATTTATTTTGCCTAATAATCATATTTGTTTTGCTGTTTTGTGAACAAGGTTTTTATATTATTATGTTACATGTAAGAACCTGGTAACTAGTTAATACTTTAATGTATTTTTCTCTGTGGCTTGCAGTTTTTTTTTTTTTATTAAAGGTATGCGTTAAAGAACAATATTTTCATTTGACAAGACTAATACATTTTTGTAGTTATTGCTACTTGTGGTTATTCAAATATATTTTGTAGAGAATTAAGTAAAAAATACTTTCTACTATGTTTTATTATAAGAGTTGTAGAGATCTGCTATTATTAGCTTAGAAAATCCTTTTGTTATAGTTATTAACACATATTAATTATAAAGGATAATGATGCTTTCCAAGTCCACTCACTTAACTAAAAATGAAATAACTTTTGTCTTCTTTATGGGGATATAGTAGTTTATCATAATATATATATACACACATATATACACTATATAGTATATATAGCATATTTATGCATATGCATATATATTTGTATATTTCCTACTTTCAGTATTTTATAGTTAGAGCTTTGGCTTTTTTAAACTTAATTTTACCATATAATGGATAACATTCCTTTTTTTCCTGTTTGCAGTTATTCCAGAAAATTTGTTGAAATGATGTTTCTTCCTCCGTTGGAATGCCTTGATAATCTTCCTAAGAAAGTTTTATTTCTATATATAACCTATTTCTGTTCTTGTTGCATTGCTCAGTTTCTATCCTTTAATTTATATAATACTCAAGTAGTACTGCTTTATAATGAATCTTGTAATCTAGTATAGTATCCTAAATTTCTTCTTCATTTTCTGCTATTTTTATTGTTATTGGCTTCAAATTGAATTCTGTTTTGGTCAGAGAATATACTGAAATCTATTTTATGGTTATTCATAGGCTTACTATTTTGGTAGGTATACTATGGCTATGGAAACAAATGTATATTTCTTGAGGTAATAATCTATAGTTATCTATAAATATCAACTAATTCTCCTTTGTTGTTATTGTTGTTGAGATCCTTCACATTTATGCCTAATTTATGAATAGATATTCTAGAAATTTCTGGTCTATTTACATCTGCTACTATGAGTTTGGAATATTCTTTCTTCTTTTAACCCTTTTGTTGCTTCATGGAGTTTGAAGTTTCATTATCAAGCACATGTACATTTGGGCTTGCTTTCTAAACAAATTAATTCCATAGCCATTACAATATGCTCTTCTTTTGCTTTTTACAATACCTTTCATATTAAAATTTCATTTAGCAGGTATTGATACTGTGTGTTAATGTACCCTTTGTGAACCATTTGTGTTTGATTCCCCAGGATTCTCAGGGATAAAGGAGAGAATTAAGTTTTCATTTAGGAATGTGGTAAAAAAAATTCAGTTTTTTAAAAGTTTGCATGTGCATTATATAATCTGTTCTTCAGTTATATGTAAAACAAATAAAAAGACTATGGATTATAGTGCGGGCATGAGCAAATTCAAGAGCCACACCATGCACAACCAGTACTTAAAAGTACGCAGAACAGGCAGCAAGAAATTCTAATCACAAAAATTTGAGTCTCTTTAAGGAATGCACTTCACTTCCAGAAGAACTTATCTGTGGTCAAGAACAACAAGAAAAACCTGAAAAACACGTTAAGAAACCAAGGCCAAGGCTCTTTGTCCACAGGCTGAAGCTATGTAGGCATTTGTAAACTCTAAGAGTGGAAACCTGAGATGGAAATTTAATCAACTTTTCTTGCCTGCTTACTCTGAGCTGTGGAAATACGCTGTAGCCTTCATTGAAAAGGATCTCAGGTTCTGACAGGCCAAGATCAGGCCGAATCTATAACCAAGGCTCAGGCCCAGACCAGAGCTATGCTTCCAGTTCTACCTTCATTTCCAGCCCCATCTCAGGCTCTGGTGCCCAGAGATGTCTAGATCCTTATATATATCCTAAAGGAAAGCTTGTTCCTACTTATTTGATGGCATAAGCATTTATATTTTCTATGGACTGCTATCTATATGGGGCTTTGTCCTACAAGCTTTTTACATAAATGAATCTGAGGGAAGAAGAAAAATGATGTATTTCAGGATGACTAAGGAAAACAATGTTCTTTTATTTTCATTTAAATACTTAATTTTGTAAAAAAAAGAAAAGAAAAAAAGAACTCTCTAGATCTGCTGCTGACTCACAGTTCAGTCTTCTTTTGTCTGCAAATGTACAATTTATTCAATGTTGGTTACTTCCTAAATTTTAACTTCTTTTTGAAATCCACAAGTTTTTACTTTATGTTTTTTAATTTGTCACAAGATAATTTTAGGAGCCTACTCATTCATATGGAAAGTAAGGTTCCCATTAATATGTTTTAAAAAATGTTTAAAGTATGAGGAAGTATTTATGCAGTAATGCTAAGTTAAAAAATTAAAATAAACAGATATATGCCAGTTTTAGAAACAAAAGAATTACTTATATGTTCATACTATATAAATGTGAAGAGAAAATTTGTCTAAATATTAATAGGGATTATTTCCTGTTGGTTAGGTTATAGATGATATTTATCTTATTCTTTAGAACTTGGCATAAGTTATATATTTAAGAACAACACATTTAGCTTTTATGATCAGAAAAATAATAAAATTGATTTAAAAAGGTGTTAGAAGGCAATGAATGAATAATTAATAAATGAATCATAGAGTCAATAAATCCTCTAGTAGTTCAGGGAAGGAAATGATTATCTAGATCAGAAATTCAGACTGTTACAGGCATGGATTTGAGTCTAGAGGAAAGCCACTATAGTGTCCAGGTTCTTGTACCTCTTTCCAAGGAATTGTGCAGAGAAACACACAGTGATACTTACTGGAAAAGATATAGTTTATTAAAGGAGCTGTCCCAGACCCAGTCTGTGGCCCAACTCCAAGAGAAAGAAAGGAGAGAAAAAGCTGCATGACCTTTTATGGGTCACATACATAATACCAATCTCTCTAAAGTTAATCTAATGAGGCTTTTTAGGTCATACTCATTTGGTTGAATGAAACCTGTGTGGGCTAAAGGCCTTTCCTTTTTCACAGTGATGTTCTTTATATGATAATATCTGGAATATGCCTCTTCACCATATTGTTCTCTGGCCTCAATTCCTCATTAAAAATTGTGGCCCTAGAAATCTTTGGAGATGCAGAAGAGTGATAATTCATCTTCTACAGATGTTTGCATCATGATGAAGAGCAGAGGCCCTGCCTAAAATGAACAAAGCTTTCTCTGTAGTCTGTCCATGGATTAGAGAAGAGGCTCCATTTTATTGTATGTGTCAGACACTGGTTGGTAGCCTTGGATTTCCACATTTTTATTTGTAGTAGTTATTGAGTCTAGAAGATGCCAATCAAGTCTATTAAATTTAGAATACAGAAGGCGAAAGTACAAGTTAATAAAATGTGATTGTTAGGGTTAATCCAGCTACTCATGGATCCAAAAGGAATCACTGGTCATAACTTTTATAGATATTAGAGGCTTTACAGTTGAGTGGAGAGTGTGATATGACTTTCTCACGTACTATGGTGCCTCACATTTGACCATGTCCCCTGGAGGGGGAGACCTGGTGGCACTCAGAGGAAGGACAGCAGGTAGCCAAGAAGAGACTTGATACCCTATGAGAATATATAGGGGGAGGTAATCCCCCTCAGGAACAGTCATAGGGGAGGGGAATAATGGGAAAATGGGAGGGGGCAGGAATGGGAGGATACAAGGGATGGGATAAACATTGAGATGTAACAAGAATAAATTAATAAAAAAAATAAAAAATAAAAATAGATGAGTATATCTTAAATTTTTCATATTTATGTTTTCATGTCTATATGAATTTGTATGCAAGGGCGTATGGAGTCCATAAGAGAGTATTAGGTACCACCTACACTTGAGTTACATTTGATTGGATTGAGTGATTGGGTTGATTGGGTTGAGTCAATGTAGGTTGTAGAAATTGAAGTCACATCTTCTGAAACAGCAGCAAGAACTCCTAACTAGTGACCCCTCTATTTTCCCAAGAATTGGGCAGATATTAATCACCTTTAGTTTTATAAAATTTTGCTCAATTTTTTTGTAAATTATTAATCCAAGAGCAATATAGCCTGTTGAGCACTGCTTAAGTTCCTCCTGCTTTGGCTGCCAAAATAACTAAAGCCTTGAAATTTTGTAGTAATGTATGAGAGACAAGACTTTTGTGTTGTGCCTTGATAACAATTAGAATGGCCTCCCATGTTGCTGTTAGTGCCAAGGACAGGTTTTATACTGGCTTTTTTGAATTTAAAGTCCTGTAGGGGTGAATAATAAGTCTCTGAGTATACTCCTACCCCCTTATGATGGTTCTAGCACTGGGTTGTCAGTATTTAAGCCACAGAACTTAAGATTTAATAACCTTAGGTTTATAGCTGTTCTTTTTCTATAGGAGGCTATATCTTGAAGGATTGGAGAAAAGACTCCAACTTGGTAATATACCCAGAAGTTGGGAACTATCTCTTGTATAGTTTGGTAAGTCTGGGAATGTTGGCACAGCAATATATTAACATCACCATTTCTGGGACAAGACAGAAAGTTTACAGTGTCCTTCAAGCTTATAGCAACAGTTGACTTCTGGGCCCAAACACACTTATATGCTGTAGAGATGGAAAAGTTTTGAACTGAAAGAGAAGAGTCCTATATTTCTTAACATGCAACAGAAGAGGTAAAAATCTAAAGGAAATTTTATCTATATACCCTAGAGGAAAAGAGATGGTACTGTGTGGGCTCTTGCTGAGTCACATTCAGAGTGACAAGGATAAGAAGATAAGAATGTGGAAAATAGATTGAATAGCTGTTTCTCTGATTGCATGGAAACAAAACCCCATTATCTGACAGAGGTATGAAGAAAGCTTGTCCTTAGTATGAGTTATTAATAAGGCAGAGTCAGGACAATGGTTACTAGGAGAGCACTTAAACACTCTGTTGCACCAGGACACAGGAAACTTAGATGAAAGGATTTATGGTTTGAGTCATCATCACTCTGGTTTCCAGTGTGGTTCTTCTTTTTCCTTCTTATTCAAATCACACAATGGTAGTACAAAGGGAATATTTAGTATCTCTGTAATTTGACCAGTCCATCCAAATGAGAAACTCACCCTCTTATGAAGGAAATGTATGTAGCCTTCTAAGTCAAAGATGTATACAATCTTTTAAATTTGGGTACTTAGGTCTTGGTTTGCTTCTCATCTCATGGTTGATGGCTTAAAATATGGGCTATACTAGAAAAACACATAAAAGGCCTCAGTGTGGGTCATATTCTCTATATTGATTGGTATGCTTCTAAAGGATAGCTGTTGTAGTAGTTGTTACATCTTAAGGTAAACACAGGAGTTAGAGGAAGTGGTGAGGTCAGACACCTTGTTTAAAGTAGGTACCTGTGGATGTCTGTGATGGTTTAAGTATGAATGGGCCTCATAGGCTCATATATTTGAATGTTTGTTTCCTAATTGGTGGACTGTTTAGGAAGGATTAGGAAGTATGGCCTTGTTGGAGAAGGTGTGTCTCTGGGAGTATGCTTTGATGTTTCAAAGGCTCACACCAAACCCAGTTTCTGTTTGCTGCTTGTGGGTTAAAGGTAAGCTCTAAGATACTGCTCTAGCATTGTGTCTACCTTTTGTCATGATCCCTACCATGACAGTCATGGACTCACCCTCTGAAACTGTAAAGAATCCCCAAATTAAAAGCTTTATTTTATAAACTGTCTTTTTCATGGTAGCTTTTCATAGCAATAGATAAGTAACTAAGACCTCCCCTTTAAAGAGGGGAGGGAAAATTAAGGTATTGCATCATCTGATTACTCTCTGAATCTAAGATTAGATCCAGTGCAAAGAGGGAACTTTCATGTAATAATTTGTAAGAACTGAGCTTCGTGTTAGATTTTAGAGCTGTTCTTTCATTAAAATGGTAGACAACAGTTTTAGCCATTTTCAGAGTTTTGCTAGTATAAAACTTGCCTGTTGATGATGGCCTTCAAAGAGTGACATATTTTATTCCTAGCATCCCAAACACAGATTAAAAGATAGCAATGAATAAGGGAGGTCAAATCTTGGGATAGCTTCCTTTAGAAAGGTCTTTTCATTTCTAGTGTGGGGAACATTTATATACCAGCAAAGACATCAAGAAACACCAGCAGACACTTATGTTACTACAAGGGGGCATCTGAGTGAAACCAATTTGCAAGTTCTCACCTGGAGTCTCCTCTGGACTCATTCAAAGAGTGGGAGAAAAATAGGATGGCCAGAGTTGTTATGTATGCATATTGTGTAGTCTAACAAATATTCTTTATACTGGCAATGAGCTCCTGTTCTAGGAAGTCCACTCACCATTTCTAGGATGGCATTTCTCCACAAGTGAAGTAAGTCACATATTTCATTATTTATTTTCCCCTGATGGCTTAAGATATTTTATACCTCACATAGACTCATGATCCTGTTTAGATACCACCTTGTTCCAGATTCCATTATCCCCACCCCCCCTTTTTTTTTTAATAGCATTTACTTTGGTTTTAGACATTCATTTGTGGAGAGAACAGTGATACCTTTTGAGGAGTTTTAAGGTTGCCTGTTTTACCTCTCTCACATTGACATGTCAGACATTTTCTTTTCTGATGGCTCTTGGTATGAATGACTGTTCTAGGTATATCCTGTTGCTGTGATAAATACAGTAACTAAAAGCATCTTGGTAGAAGAAAGGGTTTATCACAGTTCACTACTCAAAGAAATCAGGGGAAGAAGCCAAGGTAGGAACATGAAGTAGATACCATGGAGGATGGTCACTTACAGTGTAGATATACTTTGGTGAGGCCATCAGACTGATCTTTCTGGAAAAGTAGAAGGGGATAACGAAGAAGGATCAATGGCTTTTCTCTAACTGCCTACTCCATAGCTTTCCTTTTGATCTCCATTAAAGTATAACTACTCATATAAGTAGACCAGATTTCTCCTGGATTCTTTAGGGGCTTGTCATCTCAGTTGTCACAGGAAGAGGGGATGTTCTAGCTATACAAGTGTGTTAGATCAGAAGTTTCTGGGCTTTGATAGTTATGGGCTATCTGCTTCCAGTTAACAGGCATGCCTTATTAATTCTAAGTATTATTTTTTTAGCTTCTCTAGCTCTTAGACAGGTGAAGCACCCTAAAGGTACAGCATCTAATTTCTTTTAAAATTATGTTAAGGTCTCCATTCTGTCTCTAAGCAGAGTTAACCCTCAAGGGCAAGGCCATGTTTGTCTGCCCCAATTAAAAAGAAGGGACTTTGGAGACTGGAAATGCTGGGTGCAGAGGTTTCTATGAGAGTCAGTTTTATCTGATTAAAAGATTGTACTACTTAGTCATCCAAGTTAAGATATTCAGAACTTGGAACTTGGAACTTGAAATTGGGCCCTTGATAGCCTTATAGAGAAGTTTTTCTATTAATCAAAGATTAGAAATTCAGATATGACAAAATCCAGCCATCACCCAAAGAGTCATACTTGTATCATTATCTTTGGTAGAACTTGAGTATGACTTTATCTAGATATGGAATAATTGGTGTGCCCAGGAGTCAACATATATCCAAAATATAACACTTTTCTCAGTCTTTTACTGCTATACTAGGTAGCCTTTAGTGGTAAGGAAGTTTAGGACTCTTGTGGTATTTTGGTTTGAGATTTCCCTAGTAGGGCTACACATATCAAAATATCATCTGCATATTGTATAATGGCTCCTTTGACAAAACTACATCTTTAAGATCTTTTCACAGTGCTTTAGCAAAACAAAATATGGCCTGATTCTGAACTCTTGAGGGAACATTGTCCAAATATACTGCTAGCAATCTTCTGTGATAGGGTCCTTCCATTCTAAAACAAAAGAGTCTCTAGAGCTAGGTTGCAAAGAAATTTAAAAAGTGTACATTTTAGGCCTATCTCTGAACCATTGAATATATTCAGGACCTAAGATCGAATATAAGAATTTTGCAATAGATGATATAGCAGGATTGCTGCTTCATTGTTAAGCCTAAACACAGGTACCATGTGATACAGTTCACTAGGCTCAACTACAGAAAGAATCAAGGTACTAATTCCATGCGAACTGGACAAGAACCAGCAGGCCAAGTTTTAGAAAAATTTCAATGATAGTTTATAATCCTAATTTACTCTCCTTTTTCAATGAATACTGTTTTGACTCATGTTGGCATAATGTTCTTGTGCATTCTGTATAATTTACCCTTATTCATTGAAATGCTGATTTTTCCATCCAACTCTCTGGATCAATCAGGAAATTGCATTGTGTTGTTTATTCTAAGTATCTCCATTTTCAAGTTTGTGTAAACATATCACCATTTATTCTCTGTGTTGTCAATTAAAAACAAATGAGCCAATGCTGAGCAATAACAGAGAATAGAGTGGGGCATCCTGATCCTGTGTGTGGAGGCATTGGGGATGTATTGGGGTGTGTTGGTGGGTGTTGGGGCAGGAAGGAAAGGATGGAGCCACAAGGGATGACAGAGAGACATCAAGAGGAATGAACTGGGCCTAGGAGATGCTTTAAAAGCAAGTATAATGTGGGAAATCTGAATGGGAAGATACTATATATATGTATTTATATATATTGAGATTTAGGATAGAGTAATTATTGTGCAGCATAGTGCTATAGGCTAATTAAATAGATCATAGTCTCTCTATGTGGTTATTTGTGTATAAATCTGGTTAAGGAGTAACCATTGACTTCACTGAAATAATAATTCAATATTAAATATTAACAATCATTTAACAGACTGGAATAAATTATCCATGTTTTAAGTAGATTGTTACTGGGCAAGATGTTTTTGCTTAACCATGGATCCCTATGTATCAAACAGTGGAATATACTCTTGCAAAGATTTCTTGGTGGTACATCAGCATCTAGGACATTCATGAACTTAGGGACATTGTGAATTGCAAGAATGTCCCTTGGAAGCTCAAGAAACATTTTCCCAATGGACCAGAAAGGCACTTTGGGTTAAGTAGTGATATGGACTGGTCTTCAAATTGATAGAGCATGGAGGAAAACATACTCTTTGGGAAAGTCCTTCTACCCTTATTATATTTACAAATTAATAGGAAAGTTCCAACAAATAAGGGAATGAGTGAATAATTGGTCCCAGCATCTATTAGATTAATTTTCTTACTAGCCACATCTAAGGAAACCTAAGCTCCTTTACCTGAGATTCAAATGTCAGGAATTGAAACAGCCTGTTTTCTGGGAGTCCTTATTCCTGTAAGGTAGCCATGATATTGAGTATTGGCCTCTTCTTACTCTGAGTGTGGGGACAATCCACCTTCCAATGCCAGGCCTTATATTTTCACACATGAGACATGGCTATAGTGGGTAGAGTGGGGTTGTAGAATCACATGCCCACTGGAATAGAATTTTGTTCAGCTTTCTAATCTCTGAGGTATATTGATGAGGAGCTTTTGGTGAATAGCTCTTGCCAATATCACCTTCAAATTTAAATGCAACCATCAGGGTAATTTTCTCTCCTCCCCTCTTTTCCCATTGATCTTTCTCCAGAGGTATTTTTTAAGGACAATGTCCAAGAGCTGAGACTGAGGGCGTTGAGGTCTCAGCTGTAGCTTCAGAAGGTTTCTATGTGTATCAGAGACTAGTAAATGCTAACATTGAAAAGCTTATCTTTCTGGAGATAAGTGATTCACTTTAGTGAATTTTCTGAAAGCCTGAGCTTATTGAAAAGTGAGTTCCTGGAGTGAACTCTTTGACTTGTAAGAGTTAACATATCTTAGTGCATTTTCCTTCTTGCAATAAGACTTCCTTTTATCACTCTAAACCTTGGTGTCCCTGCTATTATAATTCTAATAAGTAGGCTCTTGATCTCTGATGACCTGTGTTTTTGGCTGGTGGGCATTAGGACTTTGACTAAATAACCGGTGTATATGTTGTTTAGCCTCCATGCAGGTCTTTTACTTTTTTCCAGGGGTACAGCAAGTAATTGAGACTAAGTACAAGTTCTTTCATGTAGCTTCATGAGTGAAAGTTAGGGTTTAAAAGTTACTAGTAAATATGAAGAGGTCCTCTGAGAGGCTTCTGAGGTTGTCTTGCATTAGTGGAGGTCTGTGTTTGAAAAAGTAACATCATCATGTGTTGTCCCCATAATCCAGGCACTTTCTTTAAGGAGTTATGTAGTCCTAGAATAGAATGGTTGATAGAAAGCCCTGTGTTCTTTTTTTTTTATGTCCTTTACTGTTGTTTTCCCTTTTTAATGGTTATTTGAGGGCAATGGAAGAATGTAAAATTGGAATGGAGCTCTGTGAAATGGGAGGAAATACTTTATTTGGGCCCTGCTGCTTATTGTTCCTCATTTGAAATATAAAATTTACATAGAAAGAGAGATTTTATGATATCCACGTTTCTTCTTTTCTTGGTTACTCTTTACATATCCCACTTTTCTGGTAGAATGCCAAGAATACCTGAATATAAGAAAGTTCATATCATTTTCCTTTATTTCTATAAAACAGATCAAACTGCAGGATGGTATTATAATTTAATCTTCCACCCTTTGGCCAAATTTCCCCATTACTCAAATTGTATTGAGGTCATGAAGTATTATAGTAAAGTATTAGCCTCTTTTTCTTTAGGTTCTCAGGATTAAACTTGAGTTATGAGATGTCTTATAGCTGACCCCAAGGCAGGGAAGGTGCTTATGAAACAATTGCTAACAAGATTCCAAGGAGGCATTTAGGGGTTCGTATTAGTGCTTACATTTATAAGAGATGATTAGATTGTGTGCAGACATAGGTCCTAGCCACTTTCAAAGAGTGGTGCATGCAGCAGCCCTTAAAGAAGTTATATGCCCTGAGGCAGAAATAATGCCTGTTATACATGTTGGAAAATGAGACATTGTGTACATAATTGCCCCATAGAGATTTCAAATAAAAAGAGTGGTCCCCAGTACTCTGTAGATGGCCTCCATAGCTCTTGGGTTTATGTTTCTGATGCCAGATGGGAATACACTGGGCTGATTAGAATGTACAGACAATCTCTGGCAAGAGCTGGGAAATGGCTGATGGGGCCCTTTCAGGTCCTTCCAAACAGTAGGAGCTATCATCCTATGGGGCCCTATGAACTAACAAGGAAAGTTAATGAACTTCAACTACCAATGGTCTGGGTAGATAAGTGACTGTACTTAGGAGAAGAATTGGTTGTCAAGACTGCTTTTGTGGGAAACAATTATGCACTGGAGACAAAGGACCATCTACTAGTCTTTGCAACACGCTTATCTTTATCATAAAAAGAAATCAGCTAAATGGAGGCTGTTGGAATAATTAAGAGCTATAAAAGAGTCATGTAGGTAATGGGAACCTTGAATATATATATTCAATATGAATATATATAGATATATTCATTTAATTATATTTGACTTAAAATACTTGGGTGTTTCACCATTCTGCTATATTTTGCCTTCATTAGTTACTTCTTAGTTATTGTGAAAAGACCCAAAAGCAATTAATAAAATGGTTTTTTAGGGTTCATGGTTCCAGAGGGCTTGCGTTCATGATCATCATGGCAGGGAGAACAGCCAGCAGGGATGGTGTTGAAGCAATAGCTGAGAGCTTATATCTTGTTCTACAGATGTAGGGAAAGAAAGAGCTAACTGGGTGAGTTTTTTGAAACCCCAAAGCCTACCCTCAGTTACATACCTCTTCCAATAAGACCATACCTCCTAATCCTTTCCAAATATTTCCACCAACTGAGACTCAAGTTTTCAAATATAAGAGCCTATAGGAATCATTCTCATTCAAGCCACCACAGCAGTGATCTTGAAACTCTGTTTTTAGCCCTCTAGTTCCTGATCATGGCTCTAGCTGCAGTGGAAGAAGCTATGCCAAATAGTTGAGAACAGAAACGGGACCCAGCCACTTCTCTTTCACTAGGATTCCTAAAATCATCCATGGATCTCACTGGAATACTCTGATAACGGCAGGATTTTGGAATGGATACATTTGGGACATTCCTCTTACATAGATCTAACCATTCACTATGATTTTACGGCAAAATTAATCTCAGAGGGCACAATGTGTTATAGAAATGCTATGTAGTGCACCAAGATAATCACCATCCCATATTCAGAAGATCAGCTCTGGCAACAGTCTACTGTCTGGCAATGTTCTTTGGCTAATTATCATGGACAGCATGATTTTTATCTTTATCTATCCAGAATATTATGCTTTTTTTTTTTTTATCAATTCATAGACTTCTTTTTCCAAAACTCACACAGTCTCAACCAATTGCTTCAGCTAAGAATACCTTTATAAAGGTTTCTGGAAATAGTATAGTGCCTACCATTCTTTCTCAAGTGCTAAAGTACAGTGTGCATCCTACACATTATCTCAACAAACGTAACTTGTCACAGTCTGCAGGGTTTTAGAAGATTTTTGTCTTTTCCTAGAAGGTTTACAGTGACAGCTCTTATAAAGTAGGGATAATGCAAGCCTACATTGGTCAGACTCTGAATCAAGAGTTGTAGCATCTTTTTCTTGGGACCTAGAAATTCTTGTGCCATTGTCAGTATGCTTGCCATTCTGACCATAGTTAGTCACATTCATATCTTCTTCAGTCACTGGCTGAAGGTAATACATGATCAGGCACTTTGGTCCTGGTCCCAATTTTGCATCCCTGCTGCTATGCAGCCTGTCTTGATAAAAAGCGAGTGATACCCATACTCTATAACATCAAAATTTCTCCTCTCCATGTAAGGAATTTGACTTTTCCTGAGAATAGTTTAGGCAAATAATTAATCAAACAATGCACTCACTGTATTCCTTTTCAGCCTGTCATGCATGAGTATGCTAACCCCAGAAGGTTACATCCCAATGCTCTTTGGCAGATGGATGTTCCTCATGTGTTCTCCTTTCGGAGAATACAATTTGTTTCTGTTGTTACCTATACTCTTACTGTGTTTATGCCTCAGCTCACACAGGGAGGTTACAAAACATTCTACTGTTCACTGCTTTGCCACATTCACTGCTATGAGCCATCTATGATGTCTCAAGATGGACAAGCCCTTGCTTATAAAAATTGCCATGCACAACATAAAATAATTTTACAACTTGGGTAGTCCTTATAACCTGAGGGACAGGTTATTATACAAAGATCTCACAAATGTCTCAAACGACATTCATAAAAACAAAAGGGGGGGGGAATTCTCTACTCCTACAAATTCTCTAAAGAAAATCTTATCTATTATTTATTTATTTATTTACTTTAATTTAAAATATTGCACAGATGATGACCTAATGATACAAAAGGACACTGGTTTCCAAAGTACAGAGGAGTAAATCCTAGGGTGCCATGGAAAGATGTCATGGCAGGAAAATGGTTTGATTCATCCTCTGTGCTCATGTGGGAATGACAGTACGCTCATGTCTTCCCTGATGGTGTGGAATGGCCACTTTGGGTAACTTCAAGGTACATAAATATCTATGAATAACGTGAACAGCCTAGTTTTATCTGACACTAGAGTCTAATAGAACCAAAAAGGCTGCTCTTGAAGCTGATTGTGAGGTTCCAGGGGAGGAGGCCTCCTGCAAAAATAATACAAGGAAGATAATACCACCATCACCATGCAGTCAGTTAAAATGTGTGATGCAAATGGCATACAGGGAACACAATGCCTTGTTATTGTAAATAACTCAGTGCCTATATTTCTGATGTATCTGTTAATCATTTTTATGTAGATGTGTTGGGCCAGGACAGAGCAGCATACTAGACTTATGGACCTGTGCCACTACTTTTTCAGTGACTTAGTTATACCTTTTTATGCCTGTTTATATTGACTCCTTCCATTTTGGGGAGCACTTCTCTAAACATTTGAGGTTCCAATGGGCTATGTTATAGTATTTGTGCAAGGTTAGAGACCTAAGATTTATAGAGGATTAATATGTTATACAGATGGCCAACATATGTTTGTGATAATAAGTCCTTATAATGAAAGATGATATAATTTAGAATTAAATGTGGGTCATCTCTTGGGAATTTGAACCCAGAATAATGATAGCATGGTACATCTTAAAAATGTAAAAGGCTCATGATCAGATTGCTTATACTGCTAATTTTTCCAAACCAATCTTTGACAAGTTTTGGAGATCCAAACACTTTAGTTTGTTAAAATAATTCCTTTTTGCTTTTGTTAGACATAGCAGCTGTTGTGGTCTTTCTTATATCATCTTTATGATCTAGTGCTGAGCATAGCAGTGAATTATCCCAAAAATAAATGTGAAGATTCTTCATGAACATTTAAAAAATGTGAAACGTGAATGTGTAAAGAATGAATGAAGTCAGGGACAGAAGATGGCAGCACCTAGTATGCACAGTATCTGAATAGCAGGACAGCAGTGAGAGCAGGGCAAAAGACAGGCCATGCTGTGGCCCCCAAAACCCCAACATCTGTGTTTTCTAGGTAAGACGAGAACACATGATCAGGTAAACTTTTGGGTCCAACTTCAGTCACTTGTCTAAACCTGGGAAAAACCTCCAGGCTCCTGTTGACATAACCTCAGCCTCAGGCCACATGCCAGCTTCCAACTTCTGTGGATACCTTCCAAGATTGCATTGCTCCAAGCACTGGTGCCCACTCTCACCACTATTTGGCAGATACATTCTGGGTTACCTCAGCTCATGGCCCAACTTCAGACCTTCCCGTAGAGTGTATACCTTCTGGGATTGGGGACATGGCTTCAACCTCAGGCACTCTCACCATTACCTAAATAGCTTCTTGGGACCATTATGTGGAGTGAACTTTCCTGTACATGGCTCCAACGTCGGGCTTCCTGATTCAGTGAGCACAGTGTCTGAGCACAATGTCTAAGCACAATGTCACAAACCTACTTAACCTTGGAGCAAGAAAGCCAGTAGCAGGACAGCTGACTTGGTGAGAGGAGGGTTCTTGGCCTCCTGAAGATCCCACTTGGTCTCCAGGATCATGAATCTCAGGAAAGCCTACCACCAACAACATCAAAACAAAAGTTTCTAATAGTCACTGGTCATTAACATCTCCCAACATTAATTGACTCAACTCTCCAATAAAATGACACAGGCTAACAGAATGGATGCATAAACAGGACCCATCATTCTGCTGCATACAAGCCACAAAGATAGACATTATCTGAAAATGAGGGGTGGAAAAAGGTTTTCCAAGAAAATGAAAAAGCAAGCTGGACTAGCCATTATAATATTCAATAAAATAAACTTTCAACTAAAATGAATCAAAAGAGATGAGGAAGGACTCTTCATACTTATCAATGGAAAATTCCACCAAAATGACATCTCAAATCTGTGCCCACATTCATAAATGAAACATTACTAAAGCTTAAATAATGCATTGAACCACACACATTAGTAGTAGAAATTTCAACACCCCACTCTTTACCAAAGACCAAAACTAAATGAAGAAATAATGAACCTAAAAGATGTCATGAATTAAATGGACTTTACAGACATCTATAGAACTTTTCACATACAAAAATACCTTCTCCTTCTTATCACCTCAGAAAACCTTCTCCAAAATTGATCATTTAGTCGGTCATAAAGCAAGCATCAACAGATACAAGAATATTGAAATAATCTCTTGTATCTTATCAGACCACCAGAGACTAAAGCTGAATGTCAGCAAGAGAATTAATAAAAAGCCTAAACTAGATACTTCTCCACTCAATGACAACTGGGTGAGGAAAGAAATAAAGAAAAAAATTAAAGACTTCCTAGAATTTGATGAAAATGAAGGAACAACATACCAAAAAATGATGGGACACAATGAAAGCTTCTTAGAGGAAAGTCCATAGCAGTAAGTGCCTTCATAAAGAAATTGAAGACATGTCATACAAGCAACTTAATGGCACACCTAAAAGTCTTAGACAAAAAAAAAAAAAAAAAAAAAAAAAAAAAAAAGACAGATCCAGAAGGAGTAGACAGCTAGACATAATCAAACTCAGGGTTGACATCAGTAAATTAGAAACAAAGAAAATAATTTAAAAAATCAATGAAACCAAGGGATGGTTCTTTGAGAAAAATCAACAAGATAGATAAACTCTCAGCCAAACTACCTAAAAGGCAAAGGGAGAGCTTCCTAATCAACAAAATCAGAAATGAAAAAGGAGACATAATGACAGACACAGAGGAACTCCAAAGAATCATATGCAACAAAAATCTATATGCCACAAAATTTGAAAATCTAAATTAAATTCTTGATAGAGTCCACTTACCAGAATTGAATAAAGATCAAGTAAATAAATTAAATAGTCTGATGTCTCCTAAGGAAATAGAAACAGTCATCAGAAGTCTCCCAATGATAAAAGACTCAGGGCCAGAAGGACTCAGCACAGAATTGTACCAGACTTTCAAAGAAGAGCTAATAGGAATACTCAAACTAGTCCAGAAAACTAGAAATAGAAAGAACATTAGCAAAGCCATTCTATGAGGCAACAATCACCTTGACACCTAAACCACACAAAACCCAACAAAGAAAGAGAATTTCAGACCAATTTTCCTTATAGATTTTGATGCAAAATTACTTAATAAACTCCTTGCAAACTGAATCTAAGAACCCATCAAAAATATCATCCAACATGACCAAGTAGGCTACATCTTGGGCATGTAGGGGTGGTTCAGTATATGAAAATCCACCAATGTCATCCATCATATACACAAACTAAAAGAAAAAAAACCCACATGATCATCTCCTTAGATGCCGAAAATGCATTTGACAAAACCCAACACCCATTCATGTTTAAAGCTTTGGAGAGAGCAGGAACACAAGGAACATATCTCAATCTAATAAAGGCAATGTACAGCAAGCCTATAGCCAACATCAAATTAAACAGGGAGAAACTGAAATCAGGGAAAAGGCAAGGCTCTCTACTCTCTTTGTATATCTTCAATTTAGTGCTTGACGTCCTAGCTAAAGCAATAAGACAACTTTAGGACATCAAGGGGATATGAATTGCAAAGGAAGAAGTCAAAGTATCACTATTTATAGATGATATGACACTATACATAAGTGACCCCCAAAATTCTACCAAGGAACTCCTACATCTGATAAACACCTTCAGCAAACTGGCTGAATATAAACTCAACTTAAAATAAAAAAGTAGCACTCCTGTATACAAAAGAAAAACAGATTGTGAAAGAAATTAGGGAAATAACACTCTTCACAATAGCCACAAAACCCATAAAGTATCTTAGTGTAACTCTAACCAAGCAAGTGAAAGAATTGTATAAAAAAACTTTGTCTCTGAAAAAAGAAATTGAAGAAGATATCAGAAGACGAAAAGATCTCCCATGCTCACGGATCAGTAGGATGAAAATAATGAAAATGTCCATCTTTCCAAAAACAATCTACAGATTCAATGCAATTCCCATCAAAATGCCAACACAATTCTTTACAGACCTTGAAAGATCAATTCTCATTTCATATGGAAAACCAAAAAAATCTAGAATAGCTAAAACAATCCTGTATAATAAAAGATCTTCTGAAGATATTTCTATCCCTGATCTCAAGCTGTACTATAGAGCATCAGTAATAGAAATTGCATGGTACTGGCATAGAAACAGGTAGGTGGATGCATGGAATTGAATCGAAGACCCAGAAATAAACCCGCACACATATGGACACTTGATTTTTGACAAAGAAGTCAAAACCATACAATGGAAAAAAGATATCATCTTCAACAAATGGTGATGGTCTAACTGGATGTGTACATGAAGAAAAATGTAAATAGATCCATATTTATCACCCTGCGCAAAACTCAAGTCCAAGTGGACCAAAGATCTCAATATAAGACCAGACACACTAAATGTATTATAAGAAAATTGGGGAAGAGCCTGGGACTCATTGACACAGGAGACAACTTCCTGAATAGAATGCCAATAGCCCAGGCTCTAAGGACAACAATTAATGAATGGGATCTCATGAAACTGAAAAGCTTCTGTAAAGCAATTGATCTTTCAAGGTCTGTAAAGAATTGTGTTGGCATTTTGATGGGAATTGCATTGTTCTGTCAACAGAACTAACTGACAGCCTACCGACTGGGAAAAGTTCTTCACAAATCCTACATATAACAGAGGATAATATCCAAATCATATAAAGAACTCATGAAATTAAACACCAACAAACCAAATAATGCCATTAAAAATGGGGTACAGAGCTAAACAGAATTCTCAACGGAGGAATATCTAATGGCTGGGAAACAAAGAAATGTTCAGTGTCCTTAGGCATCAAGGAAATGCAAATCAAAATGTTTCTGAGATTTCATGTTATACTGGTCAGAACAGCTAAGATAAAAAACTCAAGTGATAGCACATGCTGGCAAGGATGTGGAGAGAGGAGCACTCCTCTATTGCTGTTGGGATTGCAATCTTGTACAACCATGTTGGAAATCTATCTGGTGCTTTCTTCAGAAACTGGGACTAGGGCTACCTCAGGACCCAGCTATACTACTCCTGGGCATATACCCAAAAGATGCTCCATGTTACAACAAGGTCATTAGATCAACTTTTTTCATAGCATCTTTATTTGTAGTAGCCAGAATATGGAAACAACCTAGATTTCCCTCAAAGAATGGATAAAGAAATTGTGGTACATTTCCACAATGGAATAGTACTCAGCTATTATAAACAAGGAAATCTTGACATTTGCAGGCAAATTGATGGAACTAGAAAAGATCATCCTGAGTGAGGTAACCCAGTCCTGGAAAGACAGGCCTGGTATATAATCACTTATAAGTGGATACTGGCCACATAATACAGGATAACCACACTGTAATACACAGACCTAAAGAAGCTAAATAGCAAGGAGGACCCTATGTAGAATGCTTTATTCTTATTCAGAAAGGCAAATAGGACACCAGAAGTGCTTGAAGAGAGGGACCAGGGTGTAGAGGTCCCTGCGAGGAATCTAAGCAGATGCTGAGAATTACAGGGAGTCTTATGTAAGAGTTGGAAGATAGAAGGACCTGAAGGGAACAAGAGATCCACAAAGAGAACAACAGAGCCACCAAATCTAGGCCCAGGGGTACCTTCAGAGACTGATGCACCAACCAAGGACTGTGCATGGAGAGGACCTAGACCCACTGCTCAGATATAGTCAATAGGCAGCACAGTCTTTATGTATGTCCCACAATATGGGGAGTAGGGGCTGCCTCTGATATGGACTCTATTGCCCATTCATTATCACTTCTCTCAGGTAGGGCGGCCTTGCCAGGCCACAGAGGAAGAGGATGTAGGCAGTCTAGATGATACTTGATAGACTGGGGTCAGAGGTAAGGGAGGAGGGTTTCTCCTTTATGAGTACTAGGGGAGTCAGGGATGGGGGGTGGGCAGGGAGTGAGAGGGAAGAGAGGAAGGGCGGGACTGGTAGGAGACGAGGAGGGTGCTACAATCTGGATGTAACTGAATAAACTAAAAATAAATGGAAGAAAATGAATGAAATCCTGAGTAAATGTTTGCTGTTGACATAAATATCACCTTTTTAAGGATCCCAATGCCTTAGGCTCATAGAAACAGCAAAGTCTTTATCAGATGAGGCTCAGAGAAATGGCAAAGCTTTCCTTTTGCTGAAACCAATATATACAGAAACCTTCAACAACAGCTTCTTTCTCCTCCTGGGTGTTTGCAGCTTGAGGCTGCTTCCCAACAAAGAACTCCAAGATTAGCTAAGACTGTCTGTATACAATGAACCTGCCTACTTAGTTTAGATATAAATATAAGTTCCCTGACTTTCCACGTTGCTACTGGTTCATCTCCATCAGAGTGCACAGCCTACCCAATGCCAGCTTTTCTGTATTTGTGTCTGTTACTCCTTTATTCCTTGTCACCCCAGTTATGTTAATTCCTAAGCTGTGTCGATCATGGGCAGATATGACTTCAGATTTCAAACCCTTATATTGGAAAGCACTGGAAGGTGCCTTCAAAGCTGTGGTCAGTAAAGTCCTGGATGGAATGGAGCCTACATTCTACTTACAAACATCTCCTCATCCCCACCCCTGGAAAGTTCTGGCACAGGAAAATATTTTAGGCATATTGTCCTACATATGAAGACTGACTGGGAAAGAGCTGCCATAATGCCTGCCATATCATATTCCTGTCTTATCTTGTTTCTGACAACCCGGTTGGTATCTGTGAAAGTAAAGGGAAGGAAGAAATAAAGAAAAATGTATTAGGATGTTCAAATGAATGCTGGTGGAATGGGAAATTCTACTGGTGTCATGATTACACAATATCATTAAGTAACTTAGAAATTTTGTGGATGCCACTATTTTGGCTAGTCACATGATCACTGGCATCTTGGATAGTAACATCACATCACTCCCCAAGAAAGCAACAAAATAATACATTTACTTCTGAATATGGTTGTAAATATTGTTTCTATTTCTTAGTTGTAATTGTTGTCTTGGAGGCTTACTGTTGAGTAAGCTCAATCTTTTCTTAACTCTGGCTGCCTGGTTCAACTCAGATGTTCTGGCTCAAACTGCTATCCAAGCTGACTGATTCAATCTGGCTTCTCAGCTCCTCACTGAATTGCTTTCCTTGGCCTCAAACTAACTCTGGCAATTTGTTCTAATCTTCTGGTTCCTTCTCATTCTCTGGCTTCAACTGCCTTTGCAGGAACTGATGAAAGAACTCAACTCCCCTGCACTACACACACTCAAATTAACTCACTGAACCTCGACTCTACTTAACTGAATTGAGTGAACTGATCTGAACTATCATGAACTGAACTGCCACTGCACTGCCTCTCAACTGATTCCCAACTGACTGACCTCAATACAATTGAACTGCATCTCCTTGTGCTCGCTTAGATTGCCTTTTTCCTCTGTGCTGTTTTTTGTGAGTTGGGCATATCCTATTCTATTAAATCATTTTGTCTTACCCCTTTGTCTGTCCCTCAATTAGACATCATTGTTTGGGATTAAAGGTGTATTAAAGGCATGTGTTTATTCCAGCCAGATCACACAGACAGAAAAGGTCTTTGGATATGATGAATGCAGCCATGTTATTGGATTAAAATTCCTCTATGTGTGGTAAGGGTTGTTCTCTGATAGTATAGGCCCATTCACTGATAGGGCAGGAGTATCTGTGGGATCCAGGCATTTCAAAAATTAAATGTGGCTAGTCACTGCACAGCTGTCACCCACTCTTAAATCTACTTTTGCATCCATTGCCACCATATGAATTTTTAAGAGGGTGTAGGCTCACTTTCAATCCTCCCCATGGGGTTCTGTAAGGAAAGATATTGAATGTGATTTCCCTAGGATGTGGTGAATTCATACATAGAAATTTATTTCTTATTTGCAAGCACTCATGGCTGGTGTAAGAGTAGTTTATTGCCCCTTTTGAGAGAGAAAAGTTTGGAATGATCTTGGCTTTCTTGCCAAGCTGATAATACAATGGGTATTTGAGTTTTGAGGGGAGTTTCTAGAGTTTCCAGGTTGTTGTACCTCTGCAGAAAATTGTACATAGACACATGGACATTTAGATGAAAGAAGATAGCTTATTAAAGGAGAGATACAGATAAGCTTAGAGGTTGGGCCAGACTTGACCTGTGGCACCGATCTAAAATCACAAATCAAGGGTGAGGGGAGACCATGACCATTTATGGGTTATTTATGGGTTATTTTCATAGTACCCACCTCTCCAAAGTTCATAAAAATGGGCCATTTGTTTCTTTATTTTTTTTTCTTGTTTGTTTTGAAAGTACTCGTAGAGTTGAATGAAGCCCATGTAGGCTAATATCTTTCTGGCTTCTCATTCTGCTGACTTTCATGTTAATCTGGAGAATCTCTTCTTCCACCCTATGTCCTATTGTGCCCAAAGATGGCTTTTCAATGAAGATGTATGTAAAATGCTTCTAGATGAGTACAGTTTACATCAATTTTGTGTGGGACAAGTCCAGTAGAGGGAACATTAATCAAGTACTCCCCACCCCGCCCTGTTTAACTTGTTTAACTACAGTGAGTTTTGCTTTTTTTGTCTGTGCCACAGACTGATGGTGTTAGTATGAATAGCACGAATAAATTCCACTTGCAGCTTATTTTCTGTTTTTGGCTCACTGCCTGTATGGGAGAACAAGGAGAAAGAAGAATGAAGTAATTGGCAACTTTTATTTATCTATTTAAAAAGTGTCTATTGTTTTCTTTTAATTCTCCTTTAATATCTTATTTTTCATCTAAGGAAATATTACTAGATTGAGATGATGATGATAATTTTATATACCTCTTTCATCAGACTTCATGGGAAATTATTTTTTGTGTCTTTCAAACCATTCTTCTTTAATTTAACTTTTTAATATGGTAAGAAAGTTCAATAAAACATCTTGGGAAATTAATGTGGAAATTTAGAATTAAATGATAAAATAGATCATGTAGAATTTTAACAAGAAACACAACAAACTATCTTTGAAATTCAGCATCATGATTACACTTTCTAATTTTATAAGTATTTTTGAGCTGGATATTGCTGTGTAGGCCTGCACATTCTGGACCTCAGTATGTAGACCAGTCTGGCTTCAATTTAACAAAGATCTGTCTACTTCTGCTACTAAGGGCTGGGATTAAAGGTGGATGGCACCACACAGGGTCACAATTTCATCAAAAGTTTGGATGATCAGTCCCTAACTTGTTAGAAACCTCACATTGTATAAACACTTTTTACTCCTTGAAATCCAAAATTTTAGACATCAGGGTAAATGATTCATATATAGGATATTTAATTATAAATCTAACTTTCAGGTTATATTCTGAGTGATTACCAACTAAAGCCACTCTCTGGTTTGTTTTACAGGGATAGTAGATTGACAGTATGATCAGCCTAAGGCCCCAGAAATGTATTACCACTCAAAAGGCAATTTTATTATCTTTAAAACATAAGGCAGAAAAATGGGTTCCTATACATTGACAAAAAAATTGTCATTAAGTGGATTGAAATGAAATGTTTAAATACTTAAACTTCAGATGAAATTTTCTGTGCTATAACACCTTATCTATTGACCATTTCAACTAACCAACATTTAAAGCTTACATATTTTTAAATAATATAGTTACTGTGTTAGTATAATATAATAAATTATGATGGGAAAATGATCCCTATGAATAGTTTTTTGTCAGTTTTCTCTGTTACAGTGAGTCAGATTATTCTAATAAATGGGCACCCAAAATCATCTGTCTATAATCAGCAATAATGAATAGAATAGAAGAGTCAGAAAAGTGTGCAGTTAATGAGGATCATTCAATATTCATTTGAACCTCCAGAGCCATGAGGCCTCATAGAACTCTCTGGAAGGTTGTCAATGTTGTGTGTCCATTATAGGAACTGCTAGCTGAATGTGGCTGTTGAGCGCTTCAAATGAGGCACATGGGCTAAATTTTAAATCTTATTAAACAAATTATTTTGAACAATACTGTTACTAGATTTATAATGGAGTGTTATACTTCTCACATATCATTGAACTAAAGTGCTGATAAAACTTTAAGTGGTTTATATTTTTGCATTCATTCATTTTGAAACAGAATTTAGCTGCAAATTGAGAATTCAAAATATCTTTCTTGTCCAGTCCTCAGCCTTCAAATAAAGAGAAAGAGATGGATACAATTAACATATAATATAAATATTTAATATGCATTTTCATATGTGAAATTGGTTTTAAATTTCCTGATGTACATTGTGTCATATTTGAAGTGCACTGTATTTAAAGTTAAACTGCTTAAATTCATTTATTGCACTTATTTAAAATTAAGATCTAACCCTAAAGTTTAATTTACACAATCTCTGGTTAGTTAAAAGATAGTATTTTAATTGCCTGTATATTTTGTTAGTGGCTGGTGTCTTACAGAGTGTATTAGGGTGTTATATCTGTGAAGAGATACCATGACCATGGAAACATTTAACTGGGGCTTGCTTACAGTTTCAGAGGTTTAGTCTATTATCATATGGCAGGAAGTATAGTGGCATTCAGGCAGACACAGGAAGAGACATTGCCACACTGGACCTAGCTTGAGTATCTGAAACTTCAAAGGCTGTGCCTAGTAACACACTTCCTCCATCAAGTCTCCACATACTTCATACTCCAGCAAGACCACTTCTCCTAATAGTGCTATTGCCTATGGGCTTATCAGGTCCATTTTTATTCAAACCACCATAGCTAGTATATTCTCAATATAATTTGAGGGCTCATAAAATGATACCACAAAGCACATGGTGCTTTGTCATGCCCAGTTGAAGTAATTGTATCAGAGTCAAGGTATCTTTTTAACCTTCACTGTTTTCACTCCAAGCACATTGAGGTACAAATGCTCTTTTTATTTCCTCGGGTGAGGGATGAGAGCTGTTTCCAAACCTTTCTAGATCTTTCTGAACTCTGACTGGCTGGTTCAACCCAACTGTTCTGGCCTAAACTCCTCTCCAACCTGCCTGATTCAAATTTTCTTCTTTTAGCTTCTGATTGAATTGCTCTGCCGGGCCTCAAACTAATTCTGGCAATATGTTTTAATCTTCTTGTTCCTTCTTATTCTCTGTTTTGTTCTATTTTCATTTGTGTCTAGCTTTTTCAGTCTGCAGTCTGTCTCTGTAAAACTGTCTAATAAGAAACTTTTGGTAAAAACCCTCTCTCTGTCTTTGTGCTGCTCTAAAGTAGCCTCTCTGAACATATCCTATCTCTGAAACATTTTGTCAAATATTTCTGTGATTCCTCACTTTGTCTGTCCCTCAATTAGATGTCACTTTCAAACATGGTTGTTCATTTTATAAACTAGCCTTATCTTCACTGCTTGGGACTAAAGGTATGTGCTAAGGTCGTATCTGCATTCCAGCCAGATCGTGTAGCCCTAAACAGGGCTTTTTGGATGTGATTCCTTGCCTAAGAAGCCATGTTTCTGCATTAAAATTCCTCTACATAGAAGGGTTCTGTTTCCAAAATTTCATTGTGTGACTCAGAAAACATACTTAAAAAGAAATACAACCATTGTCCCACTTTCTATTTGGAAATCTTGTCAAATAAATAGGAAAGGTTAAACAGAGATGGCAAGAAAATAAATTCATCACTAGATCCAGAAAAACTTTGTAAGACCTAATCTCTAACTCTAATTCAGAGATTAGAATTAAAGGACTTTTCTTTCCTTTTAAATTTTTCATTACGTTTCTTTTTTAATGTATATATTTATATTATTACACATGAATAAAATAAACTACATACAGCAAGAAGAAACATGAGACAATCAAGAATTATATAAATGTTACATTCATAGTGATTTGGCTATTTGTATTTGGTAAACTTGAAGTAAACACATCTTTCTTATCTTGTCGCGTCTAAATTTCTAAATGAAGATCACTATCCATCATATCTCTATAAACTTAAAAGATCTATGTAGGCATAAAAACATCTTAACCCCTAACCAACTAAGCTTAATTGTAAGACTAAACTATCTGGTCTTCAGCCTCATCAGAGACTTGAAAAGGAATAAAACTTAATTACCTGAGTGAACCGGAAGTGCAGGTTGGCAGCTTCCAAAATGAAAAAAGGCCAGAGACAGTTTACTGCATGAACAGTCACTCAAAACTTTCTATAACGTTGGAGCATCTTATTCAGCCTTCTGGCCCAATATATCTGACAGACATATTTGCAAGGTTAGAACTATTGAGGAATTGCTTACCCTGTCTTGGCAGAGTTTGGCCATCATCTATGCCTGTACCCAATCTTGCCCTTTTTTAGGCAGAATTCTGTCTGTGGCAGAAACGAGGGTAGGACTTCGCTTTAATAATACTGAATGCTTTGTTTGATGTGATATTTTCTTTTACTTACCTGACTTGTGATCAGTCCCTATGCCTTCCATTTCTTGGTCCACCATGAAGACAATATTTCAGGTTCAGTTTTCTGGACTTTGCTTTTAACAAATTTTATATGGGTCTCGTAAACATGTTAATTAGTTATGCTTTTGAATTGTTAATCTATTATTTGCTATAGGGTTGCCCTTTTTTTCTACCCTTTTTAAAAATGGACTAAAAAAATGCTCAAGTAAAAGTAGTAACTAATGACTAAGTAAAGTGTTTATCAATTTCTAAGCCCAAATTTTCAAAGGTGTTTGTTATGAGCACCAGCCAATAATTATGGGTATGGGTGGCATGACATCAGTGGAATGGATTATACAAGTAAAAATATAGAAGTACTTGTGGGTTTTTTTTTTTTTTTGTATTAGACGTTCCATCTTTATTTTTTTATTTTTTATTTTTATTTAAGTAATTTATTCAGATTATATTACACCTCAATTTTTTTTAATTCTTTTTTTTACTAATTTATTCTTGTTACATCTCAATGTTTATCCCATCCCTTGTATCCTCCCATTCCTCCCCCCCATTTTCCCATTATTCCCCTCCCCTATGACTGTTCCTGAGGGGGATTACCTCCCCCTGTATATTCTCATAGGGTATCAAGTCTTTTCTTGGCTACTTGCTGTCCTTCCTCTGAGTGCCACCAGGTCTCCCCCTCCAGGGGACATGGTCAAATGTGAGGCACCAGAGTACGTGAGAAAGTCGTATCACACTCTCCACTCAACTGTGGAGAATATTCTGACCATTGGCTAGATCTGGGAAGGGGTTTAAAGTTTACCTCCTGTATTGTCCTTGGCTGGTGCCTTAGTTTGAGCGGGACCCCTGGGCCCAAATCTGCCTATCATATTGTTCTACTTGTACATTTCTAGAACCCTCTGTATCCTTTTATTTTGCTGTTCTCCCATGCGTCTCACATTTAGAGTCCCAATAGGATGCCTTCCCCTCTGTCCCAGTTTCCTGGTAAGTGAAGGCTTTCGTGGGACATACCCCTTGTTCTAGTATGCAGATATAAGTGAGTATATACCATTTGATTCTTTCTGCTTCTGGGTTAACTCACTCATTATGATCATTTCTAGCTCAATCCATTTATCCACAAATTTCGGGAATTCCTTGTTTTTAATAGCTGAGTATTATTCCATAGTGTATATGTACCACAGTTTCTTTATCCACTCTTCTACTGAGGGACACTTAGGCTGTTTCCATGTTCTGGCTATTATGAATAAGGATGCTATGAACATGGTTGAGCAAATTTTCTTGTGTGCTGGAGCATCTTCTGGGTATATTCCAAGGAGTGGAATAGCTGGGTCTTGAGGAAGCCCTATTCCCATTTTTCTGAGATAGCACCAGATAGATTTCCAAAGTGGCTGTACTAGTTTGCATTCCCACCAGCAATGAAGGAGTGATCCTCTCTCCCCACATCCTCACCAGCATGTGGTGTCACTTGAATGTTTGATTCTAGCCATTCTGATGGGTGTAAAATGGAATCTCAGAGTTGTTTTGATTTGCATTTCCCTGATGACTAAGGAGGTTGAGCATTTCTTTAAGTGTTTCTCAGCCATTTGATATTCCTCTGTTGAGAATTCTCTGTTTAGTTCCAAGCCCCATTTCTCTTTGGGTCATTCGGTTTGGTGGTGTTTAATTTCTTGAGTTCTTTATATATTTTGGATATTAGACCTTTGTCAGATGTAGGGTTGGTGAAGATTTTTTCCCAGTCTGTAGGCTGTCGCTTTGTTCTCTTGACAGTGTCTCCTGCCTTACAGAAGCTTCTCAGCCTCATGAGGTCCCATTTATTAATGGTTGACATTAAGGCCTGGGCCGTTGGTGTTCTGTTCAGGAAGTTGTCTCCTGTGCCAATATGTTCCAGGCTCTTTCCCACTTTTTCCTCTAAGTGACTTAGTGTCTCTGGTTTTATGTTGAGATCTTTAATCCACTTGGATTTGAGTTTTGTGCAAGGTGACAAATATGGGTCCAGTTTCATTTTTTTACACATAGACCTCCAGTTAGACCAGCACCATTTGTTGAAGATGCTATCCTTTTTCCATTGAATGGATTTGGCTTCTTTGTCAAAAATCAAGTGACCATATGTGTGTGGATTCATATCTGGGTCTTCGTTTCGATTCCACTGATCAACCAGCCTGTTGCTGTGCCAGTACCATGTTGTTTTAATTACTATTGCTTTATAGTACAGTTTGAGATCAGGTATGGAGATTCCTCCGGAGCACCTTTTATTGTACAAGATTGTTTTAGCTATTCTGGGTTTTTTGTTTTTCCATATGAAGTTCAGAATTGAACTTTCAATGTCTTTAAAAAATTGTGTAGTTATTTTGATAGGGATTGCATTGAATCTGTAGATTGCTTTTGGTAGGATGGCCATTTTTACTATGTTAATTCTCCCGATCCATGAGCAAGGAAGATCATGCCATCTTCTCAGGTCATCTTCAATCTCTTTCTTCAGAGTTTTGAAATTTTTTTCATACAAGTCCTTCACTTGCTTAGTTAGGGTAACTCCTAGATATTTTATATTGCTTGTGGCTAATGTGAAGGGTGTGGTTTTCCTAATTTCTTCCTCTGCAAGCTTGTCATTTGTGTATAGGAAGGCTACAGACTTTTTTGAGTTAATTTTGTATCCAGCCAATTTGCTGAAGGTGTTTACCAGCTTTAAGAGTTCTCTGGTGGAGTTTTGAGGGTCACTTATGTACACAATCATATCATCTGCAAAGAGGGATAATTTGACTTCCTCCTTTCCCATTTGGATACCCTTGATCTCCTTTTGTTGTCTTTTTTCTCTGGCTAGAACTTCGAGTACTATATTGAAGAGATATGGAGAGAGTGGGCAGCCTTGCCTTGTTCCCGATTTTAGAGGAATTTCCTTGAGTATCTCATCATTTACTTTGATTTTGGCTATTGGCTTGCTGTATATAGCCTTTATTATGTTGAGGAAAGTGCCTTGTATCCCCGATCTCTCTAAAACTTTAAACATGAATGGGTGTTGAATTTTATCAAATGCTTTCTCTGCATCCAAGGAGATGATCATGTGGTTTTTTATTTTCAGTTTGTTTATATGGTGGATTACATTGATGGATTTCCGTATATTAAACCATCCCTGCATGCCTGGAATGAAGCCTACTTGGTCTTGATGAATGATATCTTTGATGTGCTCCTGTATTCGTTTTGCAAGTATTTTATTTAGTATTTTTGCATCTATGTTCATAAAAGGAATTGGTCTGAAATTCTCTTTCTTTGTTGAGTCTTTGTGAGGTTTAGGTATCAATGAGACTATGGCCTCATAGAATGAATTTGGTAATTTTCCATCCATTTCTATCTTTTGGAGTACCTTGAAGAGTATCGGTATTAGCTCGCCCTTAAAGGTCTGGTAGAATTCTGCACTGAAACCATCTGGCCCTGGGCTTTTTTTGGTTGGGAGACCATCGATGATTGCTTCTATTTCTGTAGGGGAAATGGGACTATTTAGCTTGTTTATCTGTTCTTCATTCAACTTTGGCAAGTGAAATTGATCAAGAAAATCGTCCATTTTCCTTAGATTTTCAAATTTTGTGGCGTATATGCCTTCAAAGTAGGATCTTATGATTCTTTGAATTTCTTCAGTGTCTGTTGTTATGTCTCCCTTTTCATTTCTGATTTTGTTGATTTCAATACTGTCTCTCTGCCTTTTAGTTAGTTTGGTTAACACTCTGTCTATCTTGTTGATTTTCTCAAAGAACCAGCTTTTGGTTTTGTTGATTCTTTGGACTGTTTTCTTAGTTTCTAATTTGTTATTTTCAGCCCTGAGTTTGATTATTTCCAGTTGTTTACTCCTCTTGGGTGTTTCTGCTTCTTTTTTTTCTAGGGCTTCCAGTTGTGTTGTTAAGATGCTTATGTGCGATGTTTCCAATTTCTTTTTAAAGGCACTTAGTGCTATGAATTTTCCTCTTAGCACTGCTTTCAATGTATCCCACAAATTTGGGTATGTTGTTTCTTCATTTTCATTGAATTTCAGAAACTCCTTGATTTCTTTCTTTATTTCTTCCCTGACCCAGGTGTCATTTAGCAGAGAGTTGTTTAGTTTCCATGGACGTGTAGGCTTTTTGTTATTTCTGTTGTTGTTGAATTGCAGCCTAAGAGCATGGTGATCTGATAGGATACAAGGTATTATTTCAATCCTCTTGTATCTGTTGAGGCTTGCTTTGTGACCTACGATGTGACCAATTTTGGAGAAGGTTCCATGTGGTGCAGAGAAGAAGGTGTATTCTTTCTTGGTTGGGGGAAATGTTCTATAGATATCTGTTAGATCCATTTGACCCATGGCATTGGTTAATGATGTTATTTCTCGGCTTAGTTTCTGTTTCAATGACTTATCCTTCAGTGAGAGTGGGGTGTTGAAGTCTCCCACTATTATTGCGTGGGGATCGATGTGTGGTTTAAGCTTTTATAGGAGATCTTTTACCAATGTGGGTGCCCTTGTATTGGGAGCATAGATGTTCAGAATTGTGATGACATCTTGGTTTACTTTACCTTTGATGAGTATGAAGTGTTCTTCCTCATCCCTTTTGATTAATTTTGGTTGAAAGTCTATTTTGTTCGATACTAAAATGGCTACGCCTGCTTGCTTCTTGTGACCATTTGCTTGGAATATTTTTTCCAACCTTTTACCCTGAGGTAATGCCTTTCATTATGGGTGAGATGTGTTTCTTGGATGCAGAAGAATGTTGGATCTTGTTTATGTACCCATTCAGTTAGTCTGTGTCTTTTTATTGGAGAATTGAGACCATTGATGTTGAGAGATATTAATGACCAGTGACTGTTAAGAGTCTTAATTTTGATGTTTTTTCCAGTCGAGCGTTTGTGTAGTTGTGTTTTTGCCATGGGATAGTTATCTATTTCCTGGGTAGTTTTGGTTGTAGCTTGACCCTTTGGGATGGAGTTTTCCTTCTAGTACCTTCTGTAAAGCTGGGTTTGTGGATAGGTACTGTTTGAATTTGTTTTTGTCATGGAATATTTTGTTTTCTCCATCAATGGTTATTGATAATTTTGCTGGGTAAAGTAGTCTGGCCTGGCATCTGTGTTCTCTTAGGGTTTGCAGGATCTCTGTCCAGGCCCTTCTGGCTTTTATGGTCTCTGGTGAGAAGTCAGGTGTAATTCTGATAGGTTTACCATTAAATGTTATTTGGCCCTTTTCCCTTGCAGCTTTTGATATTTTTTCTTTGTTCTGCATGTTTTGTGTTTTGATTATTATGTGGCGGGCAGTTTTTCTTTTCTGGTCAATTCTATTTGGTGTTCTGTAGGCCTCTTGTATGTTTATAGGCATCTCTTTCTTTAGATTGGGGAAATTTTCTTCTATGATTTTGTTGAGAATAGTTTCTGGGCCTTGGAGTCTGATGTCTTCTCTTTCTTCAATGCCTATTATCCGCAAATTTCTTCTTTTCATGGTGTCCTTAATTTCTTGGATGTTTTGTGTCAGGAGTTTTCCAGATTTGGCATTTTCTTTAATGGTTGATTCAATATCTGTGATTGTATCTTCTAGACCTGAGATTCGTTCTTCCATCTCTTGGATTCTGTTAGAAAAGCTCACCTCTGTGTTGCTCGCCTTCTTCTCTGAGGTCTCACGTTCTCGTTTTTCTTCTGTCTGTGTGTTTATCATTGAATCCATTTTCATTTTCAGATCTTGAACTGATTTTTTGATTTCTTTCATCTGATTTTTTGTATATTCCTGAGTTTCTTCCATTGCCTCTTTATAGGTCTTCAGAGCTTGAACCGTTTTAGTTATTTCTTTCATCTGGTTGTTTGCATTTTCCTGCAATTTTTCCAGTTCCACTCTATGTGCTTCTTTTATGTCTCTCACCTGTTTGTCTGCGTCTTCCTGCATTTGATTACGAATTTTATCTGTTTCCTCCATTATCATCCTCATTACTAAGGATTTGAGGTCATTTTCTTGTATTTACGTTGTATTTGAGTTCTCTGGGTTGTTTTCTTTCGGATAGCTGGAAACTGGAGACGCCATGTTGTTTTGGGTTTTTTTGCGTATGCTTTTTCGTTGTCCTTTAGACATCTTACCGTCTTTGTTTTTGTTGGGTAGCTTCCAGAGTTGGATGGAGGGTGTCTGACGATAGATTCACTTATTATCTCATGATTTCCCTAGGCTGGGAGCTCAAAGCTTCACTGGTGTGGATGTTAGGAGGTTAGTCCTGTTGTTCTGGTCTCTCACAGCCAGTGATCCTCAGCCCCCTCTGCTGTGGATCCTGCAATTGTTCTGGGTCTCTTAATGAGCGTTGGGTCAGGCCAAGGTATCCACAGCCTTCTGTGTTCCCTGCCAAGTCCAGCCAGGAGCACTGGGACTGAACCACGGGCAGAACTCAGCTAGATTCTCAGGGCCTGAACCGTCTGCCAAGCTCAGCTAGGGATTTTGGACCCAAAATGCACACAGGGTCCAGCCAGAATTTTTGGGCTGGGACTACGCACCAAGCTCTGCTAGGGCCTTTTGGCCCAAAGTGCGTGCTGTGGTCAGTTATTGACTCAGGGCCCGAACTGACCACCAATCTCAGCCAGGAATTCTGGATTCAAACTGCACACTGTGTCCAACCAGAGTCTTAGAGCTGGTGGAACTGAGAGCTCTGTCCAGCCTGCGCCACAGCAGGAGAACTGCGGCTGCTCTGAGTTAGCGCCAGTGGTGGAACAAGTGCTCCGCCCAGACTGTGTCACCACAGGGGAGCTGCCGCTGAGCTGAGGTGGTGCCTAGGATGGAACTGAGCATGTCACCAAGCCTGCGCCACAGCAGGAGAACTGCAGCTGCTCTGAGTTAGCGCCTGGGGTGAAACCAAGTGCTCCGCCCAGACTGTGTCACCACAGGGGAGCTGCCGCTGAGCTGAGGTGGTGCCTAGTGTGGAGGTGCAAGCTCAACTATGCCTGCGCCACAGCAGTGGAGCTGTGGCCACGCTGAGTTAGTGCCTCAGGCAGAATTGCTTGCTGGGCCGGGCCAGTACCCGGGACTCTGGGGCCGAAATGTCTGCCGAGTCCAGTCTGGGTCCAAAGGCTCCACGCGACCCAAATCCTGCCCCGAGTCCCCTCTCCTGCAGTAATTCCCACCAGCCACCACACCAATAGCCTCCACCGGAAGGCTATGAGCTGCAAACCTCAGCCGCCGCTGCTGGTGCCACTGGTGCTGCTTCCTCTGCTGCTGCCGCTCCGATCAGAGAAAAACCACGCTCCTCCCGTGTGCAGGGGCACGCAGGTCCTCCGCACCCTGGTCCCTCCGAACCGTGGAGCACTCCCGCTGCTGTGATGTTCGGAACTCGGTGTTCCTGGCTCAGAAATCTGTGCAATTCCCTGAATTGTTCACTGGAGCCTCCAAACGCGGTCCACACTGCTCGCTGCCATCTTGGATCTCACATCTCAATTTTTATCCCCTCACTTGTATCTTCCCATTCCCTCCTCCCTCCCTCTTTCACCATATTCCCCTTCCCAAGGTCTGTGACAGAAGGGGACCTCCTCCCCAACTATACAGTCACAGTCTATCAGGTCTCACCCTTGTAGTCTGCATACTTGAGGATTTTACACCTACTGCTACTTCTCTCAGACTTCAGCACTTACCCATAACTTAGTGTACTGTTCTACTCGGGATTGGATGGGGGCATGGGGACTAATCACCTCAAATCCAACAGGAGATCTTTGCGGATATTATGTATTCACCTTTAACATTACAATGGTAAGTTTTCTCTTTATCCTGGTTTTTTTTTTTTTTTTTTCTCTGTTCTGTGATCAGGTTTAACAAAGAAAGCATCGACAAAAGTTTAGGTTAAAAAGACAAAATAGCAGTCATCTGCAGGCTCCATTTGCACCTGCAGGGTTCCTGTAATATAAGAGTTATTAATATGTCAGGTCTTATGTTCTTAGTCTTTAAAAGTGCCTTACAGCATACCCCAGTTAACTGATTATTGCTCTCATTTACAACCCTCCTACTGTGGAGTATTTTGCTAATGCTGAGAAATTTCCTGATTACATATTGCCACTCCCCAGTGAAGACAGAAATAAGTACCGAGTCACTTTCAACATTATTTTCCACTTTCAGTACTATGGTGCTTTGGTTCAGTAAAGTACTTTGTCAGTGGATAAATTCAAATTTATTTTTCTATCAATATAATGCTATAAAACTTGTCCCAGTGTGCTTTATCTATATTATATGCTGTATAGATAATAGGATAATTTTCTTAATGAAAAGAGATAATATATGCTACATATATGGCATTTTAACTTGTGACAATAATGACTTCTTGGTGACTGTAGTCTTCACTTTTCTGATGTAAGGATTTGTAAAATTGGCTAGTGATTTTAGTGATTATCTTTAAATGGCTCAATAAACACTTTCTTAATGACTCTATGAATAAATTTTCAAAATTATTTTTCTCAGTAAAGTGCTTATGCAGTGGGAGCTTTAAGTCTTGAACAATCTACCCTAAATACATTCAATTCATCTTTAAATGTTACTATCATTCATTTTATTTATTTTAGAAGAAAACATAATAGCTCTTTTTCAATCTCTGAAATGTACAAATCAAGACTTTTGTTAAGTCCACACAATGTTTATACAGACATATAACAGTTTATGAAGGCATTGTGGAAGGAAAGTGCATTTCCTAGGCTGTGGTCATGTTTTTTTCATCTAGCTGCAGTTGCCTGCTAAGGCTGTCCAGTAATCAAGGTGGACATACCAAGATCCATTATGGTACTCAAATGTGAGATGGTGCAGGATTCTGATTGCCACAAGGGTGAGAAGAGAATGAGTGCAGTAATGCCAGGTAGGATTCATTGACAAAGACTCTAAAGGATGGAGTCTGGTACTCTCCTAAATGCTCATGCTCCTTTTTCTGTGAAGGATAGAATGGCACAATGACCATATCAGGGCAGTAGAAGTACTTTCTTAGGATTTAAGAACTTTCCACAAACCCAAACCAAAGACTTCTCAAAAAGCATCTGTAGTGTTTAAAAGAATTTAGTTTGTACTGATGAAGAAATTATCTCTTTCTGACTAAGTGTTGAGGGTGTCCCAGGATCCAGTATTGGTTAACATGCTAGCATTCAGTCAGAAATATGAAGGGGCTGAAAGCAGTTAATTGCTTTCCAGAAAGACAGCAATATTAAGGAGACTCAGAGAATGTGTGTGTGTGTGTGTGTGTGTGTGTGTGTGTGTGTGTGTGTGTGTGTTGTGTGTGTGTGTGTGTGTGTGTAGTTGTATGCACATGGAAAGGAAACAGCACACAGTAAAACAAGTGAGATAAAATGCTAATAGTTGAATCCATGTTAATGATATGTGTGCATACTTTACACTATTGTTTTTCTTGTAATTTTTAACATGGTAATTATGTATCTAAACATTAAAAATACAAGTTTCTTTTATAAATATTTTGCCTATGAATAAATATTATGGAGAGATATTGTAAAAATATGATTAAGATGATTTATACATTTAAATTCTAATTAATTTTCTTTTTCATATGAACATGTTGAACATAAATATATTGAAGATGTTTGTTATTTAGACTTATGTCGTTGTAATAAAATACTTGAGAAACACAATCTTCTAAGGATTAAAGGTTTATTTTACTCATGGTTCTAGACGTTTCAGTCCATGGTTCACTGATTTGCTGCTTTTGGACCTGTGGTAGCACAGTACAATTTGACAGTACTGCATGATGAGGAAGCTGTTAAACATAGAGGAGAGAACAATGGACCAGGAACTCAATGTCTCCTTTAAAAGAATATATTCCAAAGACTAACTGTGGTAGTTTGAATGAGAATGTCTCTCATAGGTTTAGATATATGAATGTTTGGTTCCAAGTAGGTGAACTAAGTTTAGAAAGGATTAGGAGGTAAAAGACCTTGTTGGAGGAGGTGTGTTACTGAGGGTGAGCCAGGCAAAGTCTTACTTTCTCTGCCTCTTGACTGTATATTGAGATATAAGCTCTCAGATATGGGTCTAGCACCATGCCTGCCTGCTTGATACAATGATTCCTGTCATGATGGGCAGGGACTAGCCCTCTGAAATTGTAATCAAAGCCCCAAATTAAATGTTTTCTTTTATAAATTGTTTTGGTTATGGTGTTTTGTTATGACAATATAAAATTAACTAACACACTAACATTTCTGTAACTAGACTCCATCTTTTGAAGGTCTGACTGCATTCCAGTTCACAACAAGATGGGTACCACACCTTCAACAAATGAGCCTTTTTAGGACCACTCCAGATCAAAACAATAGCAGACACCAGCTTGTAAAGTGCATGTGCATCTGATTATAACCAAGCTACTATTGAAAACAGAGTGCTCTTTACTGTTCAGTGTCTCAATGAATCCTGTATATGTGTTTCAAGATGCTTATCTACTTTTATATAATATTACCAAAATTGAGTTTAAGAAACCATAGTATTTTGGATATTCTCTAGTGGAGTAAAACTATGCTATGAGATTCAACTTCACTTGTTCCTTGATCTACTTATTCAAATGAAAGCTCATTTATATGTCTCAAATTTCTGCCTGTCCAGAGGGATACCCATTTTTTTCAGTGTGTGTGTGTGTGTGTGTGTGTGTGTGTGTGTGTGTGTGTGTGTGTGCGTGCACGTGTGTACATGTGCACACACACTTCATTACATATCCACATGATGTATTTATATCCATATATTTGTGTATTATATTTAAATCCATTACATGTTTTATTGAGCCTCATATATATATATCAGAAACTTTTAGGTGTGATTGATGTAGGAATGGACAAAACAAATTCTTACTCCTAGGTTTTCATTCTAATAAGATCAGACACAATGATAATCTCCAAGCATAATGAATGGATTACAGTTGTCGTTCAGTATCCATTGGTCTTTGTATTGTAGAGATAATCTCTTGTGTCTGTATGGAAGCATCACTTGTCAGTAAAAAGCTAATGGCCTATTAGATGAGGCAGAAAATAAAAAAATGGGATATCTGGAGAAAGAAAGAGAAGGAGAGAAACTCTGGGAGATAATTAGAGATGAGTATTTGTCCCAGGATTCTGAAGACGATGCATCTATGAAATTGAGCATAAGTAACCAGCTGCATGGAAGAACTAAGAATAGAATAATTAGGACATTAGTTATGAGGGAACAAGGCTAGTTATATATTTAAGCCTCAGAATCATTATTTCAGGAGATGGGGTGTGAGAGGAAAACACATCTACACAGGATCTCTTACAAATATCAAATACCAAGTCATTAATATGAAATGGTTTAGTGTTTGCAAGTAATCTACTTTCATCCCCACTATATAACTCAAATTATTTCTAGATTGCTTATAATAGTCATTGTAAATACTGTATAAATAATTACCATGCTGTATTGTTTAGAATGAGAGAGAAGTATGTAACATGTTCAGTAGAGATGCGACATTATTTCCAAATATTTTTGATATATGGGTGGTTGTTCCTGGAACTATAGAGGGCCTCGTGTATATGATATGGTAAGAGGTGACAAGTGCTTTTAAACAAAACTGACACAGAAAGTGAAGTTGAGAGAGGCAAGAGAAAATATGCATTGAGATAAAATTTTAAATAGAATGGTTAGGATAGCATGACTTGAGAAAAGATCAAATCACAAAGACATGAAAGAAGTGAGAGATACTTGAAGAATGTATAAGGAAAAATCTGGTTCAAAGGCTTTAATGTGTGATCTTCATCATACTCAGTATCAAGTAGGAAGAGGAAATGGTTCATTTTGAATGGATAAGGGTTAATTCAAAGAGAACATCACCAGCAACTGTCAAGAGACTAATGTCAAACAAGTTCAAGTGAGTGGAGAGACATTGGAGAGGGTTTTAGTCTATTTCCTCATCACTATGGATCAAATATCTAAACACCATTATCGCTGCTATCACAAATACGTTAAACATACCTACTTTTCATCATGTCAATTATAGACAAGTTACAGTGTCATTTCATGTAGATAATTATAAATTGATAATCTCTTATGGTCTGTGTGCAGGCTAGGCATTTAATATGTAGAATGAACATTGTACCTGTATTAGTTTCTTATTCTGTTGCTTTGATAAAATGTTTCACAAAAAGAAATTTAAGTGAAAAATATTAATTTTGGCTCACAATTTAAGGAGATAGTACATTATGTTGAAGAAGTCATGGTGAAGGAAGTTTGACATACATGGTTACATTACATCCTCAGGCAGTGTTTTAGTTACTTTTTACTTATCATGGTAAAACACTATGACAAAAGGAAACTTAGTGAAGGGGGAGTTTCTTTTGGTTTATGGTTCCATAAGGATAAGAGTTCATTATGGCGGCCTGGCATAGGACCAAGAAAAAGGCAAGGTACAAGAGTAGAAAAGCTGAATCATCACACCCCCAATCATAAGCACAAATCAGAGAAAGGAAAATGGAAGAAAGATGAAGCTACAAACTCTCAAAGCTCAGTTCCACTAACAAGGCTGCACCTCTTCCTAAAACAGTACTACCAACTGGGAATCAATTAATTATTATCTGAACCTATGGGGGAACAGTCCTCTTTCAAACAACCATAGATGATGGTGCATGCTTTTAATCCTAGCACTGAGAAGATGGAGGCAGGGTTAAGAACCAGACTGTGAGTTAAAGACCAGCCTGGTCTATGTAGTGACAGTCAGGGCTGTAGAAACACCCTATCTCAAAAAAGAAAACAAAACTAAGAAGCCTACCACAGGCAAGAGGCACAGAGAAATGAAAACTAGTACTGAGCATATTCAGATTAGAAAATCAGCCCATGTAATGGCCCCACCCAAAGTAAACCTAATCTAGTTAATCCCTCATAGACATGACAAAAGTCCAACCAAATTAGGGAAACTGCTAGGTATACCACGAGGCTTTGTCTAGATCCTGTCAAATTGACAAATTAGCCACATAATATGTATCCTCTTGGGAGTAATAGTTCAGCAGATGTAACACTGATATGAACAAAATTGTTTGTGCAATGTTACAAGTATGGACAAATTTCAAATAGAACTCAGATGAATTTGTCATTAACCCTGTTAACAGGAGTTGTCCTAGAGGAATTGACAGAGACAGGAAGTGAGGTATGGATGCTATCTTGTTGTCTGGATTGAGTAAATAAGATTAAGTTGTATTATATAATATAAATCCCTAAACTCCTGATTCTGGTCTTAGAGTATGTTTAGATGTTAGAGTCTCACATACAAAATGCAAGAAATAAGTAGGTAGATATTTCATATAATTTAAGAAGACAGAGTGCCATATGTTCACTACCATAACTTATAAAAAAAAAACAGGTGAAAAAATACAGTGAATCCCTATCTATTTTATCATTGGGATGCTGTCACTAATTTAATACATTTCATACTGTACTAATATGTAAATTCTGTATGCACACACATATGCATGAATACATTTTATATGACTGTAATGAAAATTCATTCTTTTACTAATTTTGGACATGGTGGTAGCCACTTATAATCTCAGGACTGGAGAGATGGTTTCAGGAGGATGCAAGGTTCAAAGCCAGCCTCAACTACCCAGATTGCTTGAGACCAGACTTGACAGTTTTAAAACAATAAAGAGAATAGGAAATCAAGATCATTATCACCAAAAAGGTGTAGCCAAGGTTGTTTGGTCAATCTTGTGATCAACAGTGATCAATAGTGTTTAGCGGCCCCAATAGAGTCAAAATACAACTAGGTGACATTTAGAAACAACAAAAATATACAAATGATTTAGCTATTTATTTGTCTGAGTTATAATTTTATAATTTTTCTTTGTCATCCAGAGACTTTGTAGTAAAAGTATAAAGGAATGTATTCAATTATTTTGAGATTTTATAAGAAAAGACCTTACTAAATACAAAATAATACTACTATGATTATCTCAGAAAATTAGGTTATTGGCGATGTTTGCCATGTAGCATTACTGTTTTATTCTTTCATTACCTGTCATTTATTCCCCTTTGGTCCATCTTAATGACTAACTTAGGCATGATTTTCCCAAGACATGATAATATAGTGTCAGTTTAAGAAACTTCAGAGTAAATTAACACCCAATGAAGCATATGTTTGCAAAATAATAAACATATCAAAATAGAAGCCCTGTTTTTCTCTTAATTTACTAGCATCTTACTCTTTCCATCAAAATCTACTCAAAAAATTTTCAAATATCGGTGATTTTACAATTGTGAACTGAATCACATTCAAAAATTAAATGTTTTCTAATGGATGTTTATTCTGTGTTTTAAGAGTTCCTGCTTTGTATTGTGGTTTGTGGGATTATGTGGCTAATATCCCCTTATAAGTGAGTATATAGCATGCATGTCTTTCTGGGTCTGGGTTACCTCGCTCAAGATAATAGTCTCTAGTTCCATCCATTTGACTGCAAACTGCAAGATTTCCTTGTTTTGTTTTTTTTTTATTTTATTTTTTTTTTATTTTTTAAATTTTTAAAAATTTTTTATTAAGTTATTCTTGTTACATCTCAATGGTTATCCCATCTATTGTGTCCTCCCATTCTTCCCTCCCTCCCCATTTTTCCATTATTCCCCTCCCCTATGACTGTTCCTGAGGGGGATTACCTCCCCCTATATATTCTCATAGGGTATCAAGTCTCTTCTTGGCTACCTGCTGTCCTTCCTCTGAGTGCCACCAGGTCTCCCCCTCCTGGGGACATGGTCAAATGTGAGGCACCAGAGTACATGAGAAAGACATATCCCACTCTCCAGTAAAGTGTGGAGACTGTTCTGACCATTGGCTAGATCTGGGTAGGGGTTTTAAAGTTTACCGCCTGTATTGTCCTTGGCTGGTGCCTTAGTTTGAGCGGGACCCCTGGGCCCAAATCTGCCTATCATATGTTCTACTTGTAGGTTTCTAGGAGCCTTTGGATCCTGCTACTTTGCCATTCTCTCATGCTTCTCTCATCTAGAGTCCCAATAGGATGCCCTCCTTTCTGTCCCAGTTTCCTGGTAAGTGAAGGCTTTTGTGGGACATGCCCCTTGGGCTAGTATGCAGATATAAGTGAGTATATACCATTTGATTCTTTCTGCTTCTGAGTTAACTCACTCATTATGATCATTTCTAGCTCAATCCATTTATTCACAAATTTCGGGAATTCCTTGTTTTTAATAGCTGAGTAGTATTCCATAGTGTATATGTACCACAGTTTCTTTATCCATTCTTCTACCGAGGGACACTTAGGCTGTTTCCATGATCTGGTTTTTATGAATAAGGCTACTATGAACATGGTTGAGCAAATGTTCTTATTGTGTGCTGGAGCATCTTCTGGGTATATTCCAAGGAGTGGAATAGTTGGGTCTTGAGGAAGCCCTATTCCCAGTTTTCTGAGATAACACCAGAGAGATTTCCAAAGTGGCTGTACTAGTTTGCATTCCCACCAGCAATGAAGGAGTGTTCCTCTCTCCCCACATCCTCGCCAGCATGTGATGTCGCTTGAGATTTTGATCTTAGCCATTCTGATGGGTGTAAGATGGAATCTCAGAGTAGTTTTGATTTGCATTTCCCTGATGACTAAGGAGGATGAGCATTTCTTTTAGTGTTTCTGAGCCATTTGATATTCCTCTGTTGAGAATTCTCTGTTTAGTTCCAAGCCCCATTTCTCAATTGGGTTATTTGTTTGGTGGTGGTTTAATTTCTTGAGTTCTTTATGTATTTGGATATTAGACCTTTGTCAGATGTAGGGTTGGTGAAGATCTTTTCCCAGTCTGTAGGCTTGTCTCTTTGTTCTCTTGACAGTGTCTCCAGCCTTACAGAAGCTTCTCAGCCTCATGAGGTCCCATTTATTAATTGTTGTCCTTAAGGCCTGGGCTGTTGGTGTTCTGTTCAGGAAGTTGTGTCCTGTGCCATTATGTTCCAGGCTCTTCCCCACTTTTTCCTCTAAGTGACTTAGTGTCTCTGGTTTTATGTTGAGATCTTTAATCCACTTGGATTTGAGTTTTGTGCAAGGTGACAAATATGGGTACAGTTGCATTTTTTTACACATAGGCCCTCCAGTTAGACCAGCACCATTTGTTGGAGATGCTATCCTTTTTCCATTGAATGGATTTGGCTTCTTTGTCAAAAATCAGTGACCATATGTGTGTGGATTCATATCTGGGTCTTCGATTAAATTCCACTGATCAACCAGCCTGTTGCTGTACCAGTACCAAGCTGTTTTGATTACTATTGCTTTATAGTACAGTTTGAGATCAGGTATGGAGATTCCTCCGGAGCACCTTTTATTGTACAAGATTGTTTTAGCTATTCTGGGTTTTTTGTTTTTCCATATGAAGTTCAGAATTGAACTTTAAATGTCTTTAAAAAAATTGTGTAGGTATTTTGATAGGGATTGGATTGAATCTGTAGATTGCTTTTGGCAGGATGGCCATTTTTAATATGTTAATTCTCCCAATCCATGAGCAAGGAAGATCATTCCATCTTCTCAAGTCATCTTCAATCTCTTTCTTCAGAGTTTTGAAATTTTTTTCATACAAGTCCTTCACTTGCTTAGTTAGAGTGACTCCTAGATATTTTATATTGCTTGTGGCTAATATGAAGCGTGTGGTTTTCCTAATTTCTTCCTCTGCAAGCTTGTCATTTGTGTATAGGAAAGCTACAGACTTTGTTGAGTTAATTTTGTATCCAGCTAATTTGCTGAAGGTGTTTATCAGCTTTAGGAGTTCTCTGGTGGAATTTTGAGGGCCACTTATGTACACTATCATATCATCTACAAACAAGGATAATTTGACTTCCTCCTTTCCCATTTGGATACCCTTGATCTCCTTTTGTTGTCTTATTGTTCTGGCTAGAACTTCGAGTACTATATTGAAGAGATATGGAGAGAGTGGGCAGCCTTGCCTTGTTCCCGATTTTAGAGGAATTTCCTTGAGTATCTCACCATTTACTTTGATTTTGGCTATTGGCTTGCTGTATATAGCCTTTATTATGTTGAGGAAAGTGCCTTGTGTCCCAGATCTCTCTAAAACTTTAAACATGAATGGGTGTTGGATTTCATCAAATGCTTTCTCTGCATCTAAAGAGATGGTCATGTGGTTTTTTATTTTCAGTTTGTTTAATATTGTGGATTACCTTGGTGGATTTCCGTATATTAAACCATCTCTTCATGCCTGGTATAAAGCCTACTTGGTGATGATGAATGATATCTTTGATGTGTTCCTGTATTCGTTTTGCAAGTATTTTATTTAGTATTTTTGCATCGATGTTCATAAGAGAAATTGGTCTGAAATTCTCTTTCTTGGTTGAGTCTTTGTGAGGTTTAGGTATCAATGCGACTATGGCCTCATAGAATGAATTTGGTAATATTCCATCCATTTCTATCTTTTGGAGTAGCTTGAAGAGTATCGGTATTAGCTCGCCCTTGAAGGTCTGGTAGAATTCTGCACTGAAACCATCTGGCCCTGGGCTTTTTTTGGTTGGGAGACTATCAATGATTGCTTCTATTTCTGTAGGGGAAATGGGACTTTTTAGCTTGTTTGTCTGTTCTTCATTCAACTTTGGCAAGTGAACTTGATCAAGAAAATCGTCCATTTCCCTTAGATTTTGAAATTTTGTGGTGTATATGCCTTCAAAGTAGGATCTTATGATTCTTTGTATTTCTTCAGTGTCTGTTGTTATGTCTCCCTTTTCATTTCTGATTTTGTTGATTTCAATTCTGTCTCTCTGCCTTTTAGTTAGTTTGGCTAATGGTATGTCTAGCCTAGTGATTTTCTCAAAGAACCAGCTCTTGGTTTTGTTGATTCTTTGGACTGTTTTCTTAGTTTCTAATTTGTTAATTTCAGCCCTGAGTTTGATTATTGCCAGTTGTCTACTCCTCTTGGGTGTTTCTGCTTCTTTTTTTCCTAGGGCTTCCAGTTGTGTCATTAAGATGCTTATGTGCGATGTTTCCAATTTCTTTTTAACGGCACTTAGTGCTATGAATTTTCCTGTCAGCACTGCTTTCAATGTATCCCACAAATTTGGGTACGTTGTTCCTTCATTTTCATTGAATTTCAGAAACTCTTTGATTTCTTTCTTTATTTCTTCCCTGACCCAGGTGTCATTTAGCAGAGAGTTGTTTAGCTTACACGTACGTGTAGGCTTTTTGTTATTTCTGTTGTTGTTGAATTGCAGCCTAAGAGCATGGTGATCTGATAGGATACAAGGTATTATTTCAATCTTCTTGTATCTGTTGAGGCTTGCTTTGTGACCTACAATGTGATCAATTTTGGAGAAAGTTCCATCGGGTGCAGAGAAGAAGGTGTATTCTTTCTTGTTTGGGTGAAAGATTCTATAGATATCTGTTAGAGCCATTTGACCCATGGCATTGTTTAATGATGTTATTTCTCGGTTTAGTTTTTGTTTCAATGACTTATCCTTCAGTGAGAGTGGGGTGTTGAAACCCCCACTATTATTGTGTGGGGATCGATGTGTGGTTTAAGCTTTTTTTTAGCAGATCTATTACAAATGTCGGTGCCCTTTTATTGGGAGCATAGATGTTCAGAATTGTGATGACATCTTGGTTGACTTTACCTTTGATGAGTAGGAAGTGTCCTTCCTTATCCCTTTTGATTAATCTTGGTTGAAAGGCTATTTTGTTCGATACTAAAATGGCTACGCCTGCTTGCTTCTTTTGACCATTTGCTTGGAATATTTTTTCCTACTTTTTACCCTGAGGTAATGCCTATCATTATGGGTGAGATGGGTTTCTTTAATGCAGAAGAACGTTGGGTCTTGTTTATGCACCCATTCAGTTAGTCTGTGTCTTTTTATTGGAGAATTGAGCCCATTGATGTTGAGAGATATTAATGACCAGTGACTGTTAAGAGTCTTAATTTTGATGTTGTTTCTAGTCGAGTTTTTGTGTAGTTGTGTTTTTGCCATGGGATAGTTATCTATTTCCTGGGTAGTTTTGGTTGTAGCTTGACCCTTTGGGATGGAGTTTTCCTTCTAGTACCTTCTGTAAAGCTGGATTTGTGGATAGGTACTGTTTGAATTTGTTTTTGTCATGGAATATTTTGTTTTCTCCATCAATGGTTATTGATAGTTTTGCTGGGTAAAGTAGTCTGGCCTTTCATCTGTGGTCTCTTAGGGTTTGCAGGATCTCTGTCCAGGCCCTTCTGGCTTTTATGGTCTCTGCTGAGAAGTCGGGTGTAATTCTGATAGGTTTTCAATTAAATGTTATTTGACCCTTTTCCCTTGCAGCTCTTAATATTTTTTCTTTGTACTGTATGTTTTGTGTTTTGATTATTATGTGATGAGCAGTTTGTCTTTTCTGGTCAATTCTATTTGGTGTTCTGTAGGCCTCTTGTATGTTTATAGGCATCTCTTTCTTTCGATTGGGGAAATTTTCTTCTATGATTTTATTGAGAATAGTTTCTGGGCCTTGGAGACTGATATCTTCCCTTTCTTCAATGCCTATTATCCTCAGATTTCTTCTTTTCATGGTATCCTTAATCTCTTGGATGTTTTGTGTCAGGAGTTTTACAGATTTTACATTTTACTTAATGGTTGCTTCAAGATCTGTGATTGTATCTTCTAGACCTGAGATTCGTTCTTCCATCTCCTGGATTCTGTTAGAAATGCTCACCTCTGTGCTGCTCGCCTTCTTCTTTGAGGTCTTACGTTCTCGTTTTTCTTCTGTCTGTGTGTTTATCATTGAATCCATTTTCGTCTTCAGATCTTGAACTGAGTTTTTTATTTTTTTCATCTAGTTGTTTGCATTGTCCTGAAAATTTTCAAGTTCCACTCTATGTCCTTCTTTTATGTCTCTCACCTGTTTGGCTGAGTCCTCCTGCATTTGAATATGAATTTTATTTGTTTCCTCCATTAATATCCTCATTACTAAGGATTTGAGGTCATTTTCTTGTATTTCTGTTGTATTTGTGTTCTCTGGGTTGTTTTCTTTGGGATAGCTGGAAACTGGAGCCGCCATGTTGTTTTGGGGTTTTTTGCGTATGCTTTTCCGCTGTCCTTTAGACATCTTGGTGTCTTTGTTTTTGTTGGGTAGTTTCCAGAGTTGGATGGAGTGAGTCTGATGATAGATTCACTTATTTTCTCACAATTTTCATAGCCTGGTAGCTGTGATACTTCACTGGTGTGGGTGGCAGGAGGTTAGCTCTGTCGTTTTGGTCCCTCACAGCCAGTGATCCTCAGCTCCCCTGTGCTGTGGGTCCTGCAATCGTTCTGGGTCTCTGAATGCGCGTTGTGTCAGGCCAAGGTATCCACAGCCTTCTGGGTTCCCTGCCAAGTCCAGCCAGGGACCCTGGGCCTGAATCACTCGCCGAGCTCAGCTAGATTCTCAGGGCCTGAACTGTCTGCCAAGCTCAGCTAGGGATTCTGGGCCCAAAATGCATACAGGGTCCTGCCAGAATTTTGGGGGTTTGAGACTGCACCCCAAGCTCAGCTAGGGGCTTTTGGCCCAAAGTGTGTGCTGTGGTCAGTTATTGACTCAGGGCCTGAACTGTCCGCCAAGCTCAGCCAGGAATTCTGCATTCAAACTGTACACTGTGTCCAACCAGAGTCTTAGAGCCGGGACTGTGCCAAAAGCTCCGCTATAATCTTTGGGCCTAAGCTGTCTGCCAAGCACAGTTAGGGTCTCAGGCCCCAAACTGCACTCCGAGCTCCACCCAAGTCTCTGGGGCGGAATTGTGCACCGGGCTCAGCCAGGGACTCTGGACTCACACTGCACACTGAATTCAGCCCGGGACTCTGGGCCTATACTGCGTGGATAGTCCAGCCAGAGTCTTGGAGCCTCCAAGCCTGTGTGCACAGCTCAACTAGAGTCTCTGGGCCCAATCTGCCCGGCAAGTCTAGCTAGGGCCTCTGGGCTGAATCTGCGTGCTGACCTCAGACTGTTTTAGCGCCCCAGAACTGCCCGCTGAGCTGTGCTAGTGTCTTGGGCAGAACTGCTCGTTGATGTGAGCTAGTGCCTTTGGTGGAGCTGAGTGCTCTGCCCAGCCTGCGTCACAGCTGGAGAACTGTGGCTGCGCTGAGCTGGTGCCTAGGGTGGAATTGAGTGCTCCGCCCAGCCTGCGTCATAGCAGCGGAGCTGTGGCTGAGTTGAGCTAGTGCCTAGGGCAGAATTTTTTGCTGCGCTGAGACAGCATCTCCACAGCACTACGCACTGGGACTCTGGGGCTGAACTGCCGGCCGAGTCCAGGTTGGGTCACAAGGCACCACGCGACCCAAATCCCGTCCAGAGTCCCCTCTTCCACAGCAACTCCCACCGGCCACCACACTAATTGCCTCCACCGGAAGGCTCAGAGCTGCAAACCTCAGCCACTGCCACTGCTGACGCCGGTGCCACCACTGTTGCTGCTGCCTCTGTCGCTGCTGCTCCGATCCAAGAAAATCCGCGCTCCTCCCATGTGCAGGGGCACGCAGGTCCTCCGCACCCTGGTCCCTCCGAACCATGGAGCACTCCCGCTGCCGTGGTGTGGGGACCTTGGTGTTCCTGGCTCAGAAATCTGTGCAATTCCATGAATTGTTCACTGGAGCCTCCAAACACGGTCCACACTGCTCACCGCCTTCTTGGATCCTCCTTAAAAATATTTTATTAATTTATTCATATTACATCTAAATTGTTAGCCCATCCCTTGTATCCTCCCATTCCTCCCTCCCTCTCACTTCCCCCCTACTCCCCTCCCCTATGTCTGTGGCTGAGGGGGACCTCCTCACCCTGTATATGCTCATAGGGTATCGAGTCTCTTCTTGGTGACCTGTTATCATTTCTCTGAATGCCACCAGGCCTCCCTGTCAAGGAGGCATGGTCAAAACTGGGGCACCAGAGTTTGTATGAAAGTCAGACCTCCCTCTCCATACTACAATACACAGACATAAAGAAGCTAAATATGAAGGGCAAATAGAGTAGACACCAGAAGCAGTTGAAGAGAAGGAACAGGAAGGGAGCCTACCACAGAGGTCCTCTGAAAGACTCCACCCAGCAGGGGATCAAAGCAGACGCTGAGACTCGCAGCCAAACTTTGAGTAGAGTGCAGGGAGTCTTATAGGTCCTCTGCATATACACTTTGGTTGTGAAGCTGTGTAGCTTGGTGCCCTTGTGGGACTCCCAACAGTGGAAGCAGGTGTAGTATCTCTGACTCTTTGGCCTGCACTTAGGTCCCTTATCCTTCTATGGGATTGCCTTGTCCATCCTTCATGTGAGAGTTTGTCCTTGTCGCATTTTAATTTGCTATGCCATGTTCAGCTGATATCCCTGGGAGGCCTGCTCTTTTTTTTTTTTTTAAGGGAAATGAAGGTATGGATCTGGGGCAGAGGGAAGATGGGAGGGGCAGGAGAAGGGGAGAGGAAACTGCAGTAGAGAAGTAATGTATAAAAGAAGAATAAAAAGGAAAAAGAAAAAAAAAAAGAGTTCCTGCTTTGAACCTGACTCTACTGTTAGATTTGGTGGATTTAAAAATAAGACAAAATATTTTTATTTATTTATTTATTTATTTTATTAATTTATTCTTGTTACATCTCAATGGTTATCCCATCCTTTGTATCCTCCCATTCTTTCCTCCCTCCCATTTTCCCCTTACTCCCCTCCCCTATGACTATGCCTGAGGGGGACTTCCTCCCCATAAATAAAAAAAAATATTCTGATAATAAATATTTTAATTATAGGATCATTATTAATAAGCAATGTAATATTAACATATTCTTAAAATTTAGACTTTTGACTAAGTAATGCAAAATTCAATATTACTTAAATTCAGTTAAATTGAAAACTATTTATTGTATAGCATTTTGTGGATACTATATGTATTTTTATTAATTCACTGTAATAAAAATGAATAATAAAACAAACCAAAAAATAAGACAAAAAGAAAAAAAAAAGAAATAAAATGAATGTTTTTCATAGGATTTTTATCTAAAATCAGAAAACATGTTAATAAAGTATGATGAACATTAACAATCAATTTTTTTCTTAAGACTGTGTTCAAAGGGGTGTCTACTTAAACTACTGCACCAACCATGGACAATACATGCAGTAAACATCAAACACCTACTCTGATCTAGCCAATGGACAGGACATTCTCCACAGTTATGTGGAGAGCAGAGACTGACTCTGACATTAACTCTGGTGCCCCATATTTGGCCACTTCCCCTTGGTGGAGAGGCCTGGTGGCACTTAGAGAAAGAATAGGAAGGCTACCAAGATGAGACATGATAGGCTGTGACCATATGGTAAGGGAGGAGGTCCCCCTCAGTCACAGACCTAGGGCAGGGGAATAGGGTGAAACAGTGAGGGAGGGAGGAATGGGAGGATACAAGTGAAGGGATAACAATTGAGATATAATTTGAATAAATTAATAAAAAGTTAAAAATTAAAAAAGAAAAGAAAAATAGATTAAAAAGTATATGTTCAAGTAAAGTAACCATTAAAGCAATATTAAAATACAATATTATATTTTGTCACAATGTATTTTCCCAGCACAATTAATAGGTTACTATGTACTTAATTTAAGATCAATAAATCAAACTCTTATGATAGGAACTGAGAGCTCATTTTTCCTTTATTATCAATAGCCAATAAGTGTGATTAAACTAGTAAAAAATAAGACCAACTCATTTTAATTATTCAAGGAGCCTATAGATTTGAGGCAAGAGTCAAATCATGAGTGGATGGTCAATTTATGAAGAGTTTTATCACTCAAGTTAATGGACTTTGGTTTTCAAATCTCTAAAGAGTTTTCATAGTAAAAAGTGGAATGATTAACATCTACTTAAGCTTAAACAACTAAGCTTCATTATAAAACTACACTATCTGGTCTTCAACCCCATTAGAGACTTGAGAAGGAATAAACTTGATTACCTGAGTATGCGGGGAATGCAGGTTAGTAGCTTTCTAAATGAGAAGATAACAGACACAATTTGATAAATGAATAGTCATCTAAAACCCTTTATAATGTTGAAACATCTCCTTCAGCCTTCTGGCCTAATATATTGGACAGACATGTTTGTTAGGCAGGAACTATTGAGGACTTGCATACCCTGTCTTGACAGAGTTTGGCCATTGACTCTACCTGCATCCAATCTTGCTCTTGTTTAGTAGAATTCTGTGTGTGGTAGAAACAGGACATTTTGCCCAGTGGCTTGTTTGCCACATTTGAAGCACTCTCCATAAGGAGGTTCTTTGATGTTTTAAGTTGATAATGACAAGATGTGATGGAGATAGATTTACATTCAGAATTTGAGATGTACCAGGATAGGAGAGATGTTTTCTTCAAGGCTGTCAAATAGAAATAGCCAAAACACTAAGAATGTAACATTTATATATTTCCTGATTATGTCATGGTTCTTCTTGCTATAAGTAGTTTATTATATATATGTGTAATAATATAAATGTATCTGTAAAAAATAAGAAACGTTTAATTAAAAAAAACTCAAAAAAAAAAAAAAGAAATGGAATGATCAAATTTGTGTTCAAATCACGTAATTATTTTACAAAGAAAGAGAAAAAATCATATTTATGGAGTGCTTACTATAGGAAAGGCACAGTGTTAGATGATTTTCATCAAGATTCTCAATCATAAATCAAGCTTTACAATATATTTTATAAGTATGATGTCAACATCAGGTGTCAGTTTGGCAGAACATGGAATTATCTAGGAAATATACCTCTGGGCATGCATGTAGGTGCGTTTCTAGATTGAGTTAAGTGAGGTATTCTTCTCCCACTGTAAATTAACTGAGCACCCCATTGACTGGAGTCCTAGTATCCATAGAAAGTTAAAAGAAATCAGAAATTAGCATTCATCTTCCTCTACTCCCTGAATACTCAACTGCCTTGCACTCATCAGTCTTTCTCCACACTGATGAACTGTATGATGAAACATAAGCCAAAACAAAGCCATTCCTTTTGATGTTTTTTTAATGATTTATTTTGGTTTTTAAAAAAATTTGTTCACTTTACATCCTGATTGTAGGCCCCTCCCTTGTTGCCTCTTGGTCCCACTCTCCCTCCCTCATTCCTTCCACCTTCTTCTAGTCATCAGAAAGGGGAAGTCCTCCTCTCCTAATATCTGACCTCAGCCTATCAAGTTTCATCTGGAAAGTCTGTATCTTCTTCCTCTGTGGACTGGCAAGGCTGCCCCACCCACGGAAGGGATACATGAGTAGGCATGAGCATCCATGTCAGAAGTAGTCCTTACTCCCCATGTTCTTGGACACACAAGGAGATTGTGCTGCCTATCTACTATATCTGAGCAGAGGGTCTAGGTGCTCTTTTATAAGTGGATATTAGCCATGTAATACAGGATAATCACAATACAATACACAGATGTAGAGGAGCTAAATAGCAAGGAGGACCCTAGGGAGAAGGCTTAATTATCACTCAGATGGGCCAATAGAATAGACATGAGAAACAGTTGAAGAGAAGGATCAGGAAGGGAGCCTACCATAGAGGTCCTATGGAAGATCCACACAGGCAGGGGATCCAAGCAGATGCTGAGATTTACAGACAAATTTCAGGGTGTAACTCAGAGAGTCTTATGAAAGAGTTGGAGAATAGAAGGACCTGGAAGGGTCAGGAGCTCTACAAGGAGACTAATGGAGGCAACAAATCTGGGCAGAGAAGGGGGATGCTGAAGAAACTGTTGCACCAAAAAAGAACCATGCATGGTGAGAACCTTTTGAGGCTTTTATCAGTTATTATGATATAGTATCAAGAACCCTCCCTAGGTTTGTGCCTAAATGAATGGGTAGTGATGCTGTTAACAGAAAATTTCTGAGGAGAAAACAGTATACAGATAAGAGACACTGAAGATACAGGATGACATGCAAACAACAAATGGAATAAAATGATGGGTCACAGGAAATAGTACAGGTGGAAGAATTACCTTAATGTTTTCTCTATGACAGGACAAAGATTAAAGATATATGCAGCTGCAGTTATATCAGTTCAGGAGGGAGTAATAATGAGATAGTTTAGACTACCAGATTTTACATGATCTCTGGGTTATTTAGTCTGAAGTCAAAGGAAGGACTGTGAGTTTGCAAAGAAGAGAAATAAGAAGTTTGATTTAGCCATTGGTGACAATAAGAGAGGGAAGTCATGACTATTTGATAATAAAATCCCAAGGCAATTACTTTGGCTTACTCTCATAGGATATCTTTATGTTAAATTGGTCTCACAAACATCATTTGAATATTTGTTTATGTTTTTAAAACTATAGATATCATAAAACAAAGAATATAATTGAAATAATTATACATTCATGAAGATGAATGGTCTATTCTTTTTTATTTTATAAAATGTGCCAGGAAGAAAGGGTATGCTCCCCCCAAAGCATACAAGCTCTTTTTCAATGTGTTTTCTGGTTTTTATGTAAATGGTGCTTGAGACAAAGAAAATAAATTTGTCACCTAGAGTTCCAATAGGATGTCCTCCCCTCTGTCCCATTTTCCTGATAAATGAAGACATCCATGGGACATGCCCCTTGGGCTAGTGTCCAGATATAAGTGAGTATATACCATTTGACTCTTTCTGCTTCTGGGTTAACTCACTTATTATGATCATTTCTAGTTCAATCCATTTGCCCACAAATTTTGGGAATTCCTTGTTTTTAAAAGCTAAGTAGTATTCCATAGTGCAAATGTAGCACAGTTTCTTTATCCATTCTGAGAGAAGCATGGGAGAATGGGGAAATAGAAGGATCCAGAGGGACCTCGAAACCTACAAGAAGAACATTATGATGGGTGGATCTGGACCCAGGGGTCCTGCTTAAACTACGGCATCAGCCAAGGACAATACATGAAGTAAACTTCGAACCCCTACCAAGATCTAGCCAATGGACAGGACATTCTCCACAGTGGAGTGGAGAGTGGGGTCTGACTTTCATACGAACTCTGGTGCCCCATATTTGACCATGTCCCCTGGATGAGGAGGCCTGGTGGCACTCAGAGGAAAGATAGCAGACTACCAAGAAGAGAATTGATACCCTATGAGCATATAAAGGGGAGAGGAGGTCCCCCTCAGTCACAGTCATAGGGGAAGGGAGGTAAGGGGAAAATGGGAGGGAAGGAGGAATGGGAGGGTACAAGGGATGGGATAACAATTTAGATGCAATATGAATAAATTCATAAAATATATTTTGAAAAAGAAAACAAATTTGGAACATTTTAGTTTACTTATTTTATGTAGAGTTTTATAAATACCAAAATATCCTCTCTTTGTTGAATATCTTCACTGTAGGCATTTTTACCCCCAGGAATCAAATTCATTAATGGTTGTAAGGTTATCTAGGCTTTATATGTTATGCTGTAAGAAGTTTTATAAATTATATTTTTTCTCTAAATATATTTGTTTAAAATAACATTTTTCTGGAAATCAATTTGTTTATGCTTTAAAATTTATTACAAAAGTTGTATAAATGCTGACCTGGGAATGAGTTATGCTAACTGCAGACCTTTATCTCTCCCTCCATTCTTATAAATCTAATCCCATAGTTTAATCCCCAGACCTGTAGTGGGCCAACTGTTGCAGCCTTCCTTTCCCTTTTGCCCCTCTCTCTAGCAGATCACACAGATCTTTCCATGCAAACATTCCTCCTCCCACTCACTGATTTATTCCAGTCTTTAAAACCAGCAGGCAAAGAGGCATTTGTTAGAATTCCTCAAGCCAACCTCTTATAGAAGCAAGTAGGCCAGTGAAGCATATAGAAGATCTTTAGAAATTTATTCTCCCTCCTATCGCCCATATTCAATTCTACAGCCTCATTCCTAGCTCTGCAGTGGACTACATGTTCTGTCCTCTCCACAGTCTGTCCCCACAGCCAGGGAACTAAGCAGATCCTGATGGAACACTGCATTTTCCTTCCTGCAACATCCCCTAACCAATCCCGTTCTGAAGCGTGAGCTGCTAATACCTAGAAAAACATTTAACCTAGCAATTCTAGCAGCCATATTTATCAGGATCCTAGAAGAATTTCCTACCAGGCAACATACAGATATCACACTCTCATTAGAACCAGCACTAAGTGTTTTTATAAAGAAATTAGAATGTTCTCATAGTAGCAACTTAAAAGCACACATAAAAGTTCTAGAACAAAAAAAGAAACAAACACACCCAAGGGAAATGGACTACAGGAAATACTCAACTCAAGGCTGAAATCAATAAATTAGAAACAAAGAGAATAATACAAAGAATTAACAAAACCAAGAGCTGCTTCTTTCAGAAAAATCATAGTGTTTTAGCTATTGGTATTTGGAAGCCTTGAAGAAAACATCTTTCCTATCTTCGTGAGTCTAAAATTCTAAATGTAAATCAAAATCTATCATATCTCATCATTATCAACTTAAAACATCTATCTAGAACAAAAAATATCTTAACCCCTAAACAAAGTCTGTAAAGAATTGTTTTGGAATTTTGATGGGAATTTCATTGAATCTGTAAATTACTTTTAGTAAGATGGCCATTTTTACTATGTTGATTCTTACAATCCATGAACATGGGAGATCTTTGCAGTTTCTGATATCATCTTCAATTTCCTTCTTTAGAGACTTGAAATTTTTTCATATGTCTTTCACTTACCTGGTTAGAGTTACACAAAGATACTTTATATTATTTGTGGCTACTGTGAAGGGTGTAGTTTCCTTAATTTCTTTCTCAGCCTGTTTGTCATTTGTATATACAAGGGCTATTTATTTATTTATTTATTTATTTATTTTTGAGTTGACTTTGTATCTAGTGACTTTGCTGAAGGTGTTTATCAGCTGCAGGAGTTCCTTGGTAGAATTTTTAGGGTCACTTATGTATGCTGCCATGTCATCTGTGAATAGTGATAGTTTGACTTCTTCCTTTCCTATTTGTATCCCCTTGATGTCCTTTAGTTGTCTTATTGCTTTAGCTAAGACTTCAGTATTATGTTGAAGAGATATAGAGAGAGTGGACAGCCTTGTCTGTTTCTGATTTCAGTACAATTGATTTATGACTGTTTATTTTGATGTTGGCTGTAGGCTTGTTGTATATTTACTTTATTATGTTTAGGTTTGTGCCTTGTATCCCTACTTTCTCTAAGACTTTAAGCCTGAGTGAGTGTTGGATTTTGTCAAATGCTTTTTCAGCATCTAAGGCGATGATCACATGTTTTTTTCTTTCAGTTTACTTATATGATGGATTACGTTGATGGATTTCCATATATTGAACCACCTTGCATGCCTGAAATGAAGTCTACTTGGTCATGGTGAATGATATTTTTTATTTGTTTTTGTATTCTGTTTGTGATTATTTTATTGAGTATTTTTGCATCAATGTTCATAAGAAAAATTGGTCTGAAATTCTTTTTCTTTGTAGAGCCTTCCCATGGTTTAGGTATCAAGGTGAGTGTGGCCTCATAGAATGAGTGTACTAATGTTCCTTCTATTTTTATTTTGTGGAGTAGATTAAAGAGAATTGGTATTAGCTTTTCTTTGATGTTCTTGTAGAATGCTGCTCTGAATCCATCAGGTCCTGGGCTTTGTTTTGTTTTGAGACATATGATAATTGCCCCGATGTCCTTAGGAGATACAGGACTATTTAATTTGTTTATCTGATTTTGGTTCCATATTGGTAGTTGGTATCTATCAAGAATATTGTTAATTTCATTTAGGTTTTCAAATTTTGTGACATGTAGGCTTTTGAAGTACAAGCTACTGATTCTTTGGATTTCCTCACTGTCTGTTGTTATCTCTACTTTTTCATTTCTAATTTTGTTGATTCTATTACTCTCTCTTTGTATTTTAGTTAGTTTGGCTATCGGTTTGTCTATCTTGTTGATTTTTCTCAAAAAAACAACTCTTGGTTTTCTTGATTCTTTGAATTGTTCTCTTTGTTTATAATTTATTGATTTCAGCCCTGAGTTTGATGATTTTCAGCCATCTACTCCTCTTTGTTGAGTCTGCTTCTTTTTGTTGTAGAGCTTTTAGATGTACTGTTAAGTTGCTACTGTGAGATCTCTCCAATTTCTTTATAAAGGTAATTGTTGCTATTTACTTTCTTCTTAGCACTGTTTTCATTGTGCCCCATAAGTCTAGGTACATTATGGCTTCAGTTTCATTGAATTCTAGTAAGTTTTTAATTTCTTTTTTTTTTTTTAATTTTGTTCCTTAGATACATATCACAGAGTAGGTAGTTGTTCAGTTTCCATGAGTTTGTTTCTGTTGCTGTGTTTCAGCTTTAATCCATGTTGGTCTGACAAGATGTAGGGTTTATTTTGATCTTTTTGTATCTGTGAGGTTTGCCTTGTGACCAAGTAAATGGTTGATTATAGAGAAGGTTCCATGAGGTGCTGAGAAGAAGTTGAATTCCTTTGTGTTGTGGTGAAAAGTCTTGTATATGTCAAGTAGGTCCTTTTGATTCATGACATCTATTAGTTTTGTTGTTTTTCCATTTAGTTTTTACTGCAATGATATATCTATTGGTAAGAGTTGGGTGTTGAGGTCATCCACTATTAATGTGTGGGATTCAATGTGTGATTTAAGCTTTAGTAATGTTTCTTTTATGAATGTGGGTGATCCTGTATTTGGTGTATAGATGTTCAGAATTGAGATCATCTTATTTGTGTATTTTTCCTCTCATGAATATGAAGTGTCCTTCTCCATTTCATTTGATTAGTTTTGGTTGAAAGTCTATTTTATTAGATACCAGCATGGCTACTCCAGCTTGTTTCTTGGGTCCATTTGTTTGGAATACCTTTTTCCAGCCCTTTACTCTAAAGGTAGTGTTCATCTTTATTGCTGACTTGTGCTTCTTGTATGTTGCAGAATGATGGGTCCTGTATTCACATACATTCTGTTAGCCTATGTCTCTTCATTGGAGAGTTGAGGCTATTGATGTTGAGAGATATTAATTACTAGTGGGTATTGATTCCTATTTTTTGTTGGTAGTGGTAGAGAGTATGTATATGTGTGTGTGTGTGTGTGTGTGTGTGTGTGTGAGAGAGAGAGAGAGAGAGAGAGAGAGAGAGAGAGAGAGAGAGAGAGAGAGAGAGAGAAACAGAGAGACAGAGACAGAGACAGAGACAGATGGGGGAGAGAGAGAGAGAAAGAGGTAGATCTTTCTTTCTTCTGTTTTTGTGGATGTGGGGTTATTTATTTCCTTTGTTTTTCTGTGTAAAGTTACTTTCCTTGGGTTGGAGTTTTCCTTCTAGTGTCTTCTGTAGAGATGGATTTGTGATTAGGTACTGTTTGAACTTGGTTTTGTCATGGAATATCTTGTTTTCTCCATCTAAGGTTATTGAAAATTTTTTCTGGGTATAGTAGTCTGGGTTGGCATCTGTGGTCTCTTAGTGCTTACATGACATCTGTCTAGGCCCTTCTTACTTTCATAGTCTCGATTAAGAAGTCAGGAATAATTCTGATAGATTTGCCTTTGTATGTAACTTGGCCTACTTTGCTTACAGCTTTGAATATTCTTTCTTTGTACTGTACATTTAGCGATTTGACTATTATGTAGTGGGAGGATTTTACTTTCCAGTCCAATCTATTTGGAGTTCTGTAGCCTTCTTCTTTATTTATGGTCATTTCTTTTTTTAGGTTAGGGAAGTTTTCTTCCATGATTTTTGCTAAAAATGTTTTCTGGGCCTTGCAGCTAGTAGTCTTCTTTTTCTTCTATCCCTATGATTCTTAGGTTTGGTCTTTTCATAGTATTGCAGATATCTTGTACATTCTGTGTCAGGAGCTTTTTAGATTTACCATTTTCTTTGACTGTTGTGTCCATTTATTCAGTCATATCTTCTATCTCTGATATTCTTTCTTCCATCTCTTGAATTCTGTTGGTAATGCTTGTGTCTGTAGATCCTGTCCTCTTCTCTAGGTTTTCCATTTCCAGAATTATTTCAGATTGAGTTTTCTTCATAGATTCTTTCTCCATGTTTTAGGTCTTAAAACCTTTTATTCATTTCCCTCTGTTTTATTGTAGTTTCCTGTCTTTCACCAACTTCTTTAAGTGATTTGTTTCAATTCTTTCATCTTTTTCTTTCTATATTTCTGTTCTAGTTTGAGGGATTCATTTTCCTCCTTTAAGGCCTCTATCGTTTTCATAACCTCAGATTTGAAATGCTTCTCTTGCATGTTGGATGTGATAGTATCTCCAGGGCTTGTGGTGGTAGTGGGACTGCTGTTTTCTGGTGGTATAAAATCGTCGTGCAGATTGTTGCTTGTAATCTTACACTGACCTCTTCCCATTGTAATGTCTGTGGTTGGAGTGTGTGCCCAGCGCCTGCTTTGACCCTGAAACTTTCTGTGGATTTTCTATGTGACCTGACATTAGATCCACTTAAGTTCCTGACCATGGTGTCTGCTTAGTGCAAGAAGCCACAGATGCTGGTGTTTTTCCAGGCCAAGGCTTGCTCTGTGTCCCAGGGAGTTAGAGAGCTGCCTACCAGCAAGGTGTGTGGCATGTGCTTGGTGGCTGCTTAGACACCCAGAGCTTTCTGTGGCTTTTCTGGATGAACTCAGATCAGATCTACTTGTCTTCCCAACTGTGGTGTTTGCTCAGTGCTAGACCCCACAGACACTGGTGTTTTTGTGAGGCACAGTTTGCTCTGCACTGTGGGAGTTCAGAAGGAGCCTAGCAGCCAGACTTACGGCATTCATATTGCTAGATTTTTACACATGGCTAATTCTAGGGCAGCAATTTCTTCTGCATCATGCATTAGATCTCCAATACCTTGTTAACTTTTCTCTAATTTCTCTGTGGACTCTTGATCGGAAATATCTGGCTTGTGTTGTTTGATGCTGGGGTACAAACAAACCCCCTTATGGAATTTCCCCTCAATAAGGGATTACCTCGTATATGATCTACATTCATTAGTCCAATGCCTATTCTTACCACACCTTCTAGAAATCCTGAAAGCCTGAGGTCTTCTAGAGAAGTCTCTAGGAACTCCATGTATACAATCATTTTTCAAATGACTTTGGCTCCTACAGCCAAAACAATTGACATTTTGATATCTTGGATTATTGGCCATTGATTGTCCAATTACATAGTTATTAGGGTCAATATCAGCAGTAATACTAATCCATTCATCTAGACGTGCTGATTGAGCTTTTAAAAGTCTAAGAACTTTTTTACAGTGTGCATTTGCATTTTCAAAGTTAAAGTTTTAATTAGCATCTGTTTTCCATCTGGATCTGATATTGTCCTATTTATACTGGACATTAATTTATCTAAGAAGTCAGTTAAAATCCCTCTGGGCCTTTGGGTAATCTTTCTGAATGACATAGACCTTTCCCCTTGTTTTTCCACCTTATGCAAGTCTCTTCAAAATACTAAAGTACTTTGTATGATAATAGAGTCATCAAATTGCATCTGCTATCTTAGATCAGCAAATTTACCTTCACCTAACAATTGATCTTTCTGATATTAACACCTTTATGTTTAATACAATTTTCTGTAATTGTTCTTTCTCCTCCCTTCCATGTCAGCCATTATAATTGAGAATCAGCTTCCCAGTTCAGCTGCTGCCAGATCTTTCCAGTCTTGAAGGATGATCCTATTTTGAGTGGCCCAGGCTGAGTGCATCCAATAAGTTATTATTGATTCTTTGAAATGTTTATGATGTTGTATTTTAACAGGGTTCTAGAGTAGTTGTTCTTTTTTTTTTTTTTTTTTTTTTTTGAATTTTGAATTTTGATTATTTTCTGGCCTTTGTTCCTGGGTAAATGGGAAAGTCAGTAGGGTCAACTTTCCTGAGTTTCATTATGAGATGGTGCTGTAGGTTTAATGGGCTATATATCATCAGGCAAATAGATATATTTACATCTGGTGCCCAACATGGTTGGAAGAAAACCCACATTGCAAAACTCAGAGGACATCAGACAGTAATGTTGTGGATGACAACAGAAATCTGATAGAAAGTCACAGGGAAGAAATTTCCCTAGGATCATCTCCAGAGGATATATCAGTTCTCTGAGTTCATGTGGACACTCAGAGAGACTCAGGAGACTCCAATGCTTTAGGAGCCTTGAGCCCAGATCAAGAAATGATACAAGAGCCTCTGAAACAGCAAATCACAGTAAGCCATCTCAAAAGATACTTTTAATTATATAGACAGACTTTTCCTGCATTAAAAACTGGGAAATTACATTTCAGATCTCTTGAGAACAGGGTATTACTTGAGAGGATAGAAACTTTACTTCAAAAAGGCATCCCAGTACTAACTGCAACTCTGACCACTGGAATAAACCCCTCCCTACTTCAATTATAATCTATGTATTTCCACTTTTAAAAGATTGAGCAAATAACTGTACAACAAGAAAAAAATTGTCTATGATAATACAAAAGCTTAAAAGACAAGAGAATGAGGAAGTAAGAGAACAGGAAATGCTTAATTGTGAACCTATGGTACCTAACAAAATTGGTAATCAAGATAGATAGCCTATTTACAATGGGTAAGAAACCTGGCTTGCTGGCATGGAACCAGGTAAGGAATATGTGTCTAATTTATGCATGGATGCACAAAGATATAATTGTCCTTTGATAAACAGAATAGAGGGAATAAGATTAGCTGAAAGACACTGGATATAGAAAAAACTGCAGAATTAGATCAACCTGTATACTTTAAACATATTTTAACATCAGAATAAAAATCAGGGAATGTAGTATGTTGGGGAAGAGGTTTTTCCCATATTTCCATTGGTGATGAAAGACTATAGGTTTCATCAAAATTGATAAAGATCTGATTCAAGTATTTGAAGCTTCCATATGGAAGATGAACAGACCGTTCTTCAGACTGGCAGATTGGAAGACCTTGATGCTGAAATGGACATTTGCTGAAGGACAGAAGATCAGGCTAGCACTTACTATCATGTTGACTATCACATCAGCATATCTTCATAAAGACACCTGGACTGCTATGTTTATGGAACTGATAATTGTTTCTGTTGTAATAGTTACACTGTGTTCAGTTTTTAGCTTAAAGGAGGAAGATGTAGAGAAATTTTAATCTAGTAGCATAGCTACTTTGACAAGGGATCACATCCAAAGACCTTGTAAGTCTCTGTGATCTGACTGGAATGCAGAAATGCCACACAACCCTAATCCCTCTGGGTGAAATATATACACACCCATCATATAAACCTTTAAACCAAAACAGTGAAGATAAAGTCACTATGTTTGAAAGTGACATCTAATTGAGGTGCAGAGAAAAATTTGACAGAATAAGTCAGTGATAGGATAGGCTAACCTCTCACAAAACAGACAGGAAAAAGCAACTACTTAAGAGCACTACAGTAGACCTGAGACATTAGAGTAGGGTATAGAAGAGAGAGAGAGAGAGAGAGAGAGAGAGAGAGAGAGAGAGAGAGAGGGAGGGAGGAGGGGGGAAGGACAGAAGACAATGCAGGAGAGTACAGCAAAGAGTTTAGTAGAGAAGACAGTACAGTTGAGTTGAGTTGAGTTGAGGTCCATCAACTGGCAGTCAACTGGGAAACCAGTGTAGTGAATGCAGTCCAGTGGAGTTGAGCTCGTTTGTGAGTTCATCCAATTTAGTGCATGTTAGCAGACCCAGTTGAAGCCAGAAACTTAGAAGGAGGCTGAATATTAGAACAGATTACTGGAGTTAGTTTGAGACCAAGCTGAGCAATTCAGTCACAATCTAGGAGAAGCCAGTTTGAATTAGTCAACTTAGAGAGGAGTTTGAGCCACAACAGCTGAGTTGGACCAGCCAGCCAGTGTTTAGAAAGATCTGAAAAGGGAGAGTTTATTTAGTTATTTAGTTAATCCTTGTAGATGACAACTATACTTGGTGAATAAAAGTTACATTTAGGATATATTATTTAACTTTTCTCTATACTTCTCTATCATAGCACAAACCATGTCTAGCCCTGATTAGCTTCTCCATCAGACAGGATCAACCATATCCAGCATTATATGATCATAGACTTTTGTCATCATCTTAGTTTTAGAAGTATTACAAATGAAATATTAGAATTGTTTTATCTTTCTAAAGACTTGGGCCTTTGTTATCATGTAAGAATGTATGTACTTTTAATACAGATTATATTTATACTTAATTTTTTGTTAGAGTTTGTCTTGTGCTTTGTACTATAATACTTACAGCCACCTTCCTGGAAGTACTATTGTAGTTTATAGGGCTTTTTGGTTTACTTTTAACTGCTTTGTATATTTAAGATAAACTACATGATTAGCAGACTCTTGTTTTTAAATTATTTTTATTATTTATTGTATGTGCATGTATGTGTTCTGTATACATGAATTTGTGTGTTCCATGTCATATGTGTTGAGGACAGATGATGACTTATAGGAATTGGTTCTCTTCTTCTACCATGTGGGTACCATAGATCAAAGCTAGTATGCTCAGCTTGGCTACAAGTTTCCTTACCTGCCAAATTATCTTGCTGTCTATCATTAAAGAATTTTTATCTTTCAGCTGAAGAGTTTAGTGCATTTATATGTATAGTGATTTCTAGGACATTGGGATTTGTTTAAATTGTGCGATATACTTCCCTTATTGCTATTTCTCTATTTATATTACTTATAAATTCTTGTAGTAGTATGGGCTGAACTGTTTATTTTTAAATAAAGTTTAGAGGCCACTGAAGTTTTCAAACATGCTCATTTTAATGTAGTAGTGTAAAAAAATCTGTCAATGCTGTTACTTTCTATGAGAAGAAAACTTTAGAATGTTTTCTTTCTTTCTTTCTTTTTTTTTTTTTTTACTTTTTTAATGTTAGCTACATAACTGCAGAGCCAGTCAAAATCCACCTACTTTCCTTCTGACTTTTGAGAAATGTATCTAAGGCTTTCCCGCAAATGGTTGTGGTACTTTTGTCAAACTGTGAAAGTACCTTTCTATCCATATTGTATAACTTGTATCACATCTTTTTTTTTTTTTTTCTTCATTGAACTGGTAATGACTGACTGGACTGTTGATAATAGCTTTGAAGCTGACTCCAGGATCAGCAAAAAAATGGCATATTTGATTTATGTGATCTGCCATGGGCACACAGGGGGAAGAATGGCAGCATGTGTGCTATATCACCTTGGGAGCCATCGAACAGTGATGAAATGAAATGCAACACAAAGCAGGTATTCTTTGATTTGGGATAGGTATTAGAGCACGGAAGCATGCAGAGCATAAGGCTCTTTGGAGAGACCAGGAGAAATAGCTGTCTAGGCATGCTGGGAAGCTAAGAGATTAGCAGGGATACTAGTTCATTTGGGGAAGCAGGTAACAGGCAAGGTAGGCAGTTTTCAAAGATAACTCATTTGTATTTGATTTTTTTATTATATCAACTTTTAAGAAATAAGATTTATGTTATGCCCCTCTTTTGCAGCATCTCCTACATTCCTTTCTCTCTACAGCCCAAGTTAATGACGAGATCCCTTTCTTTTTGCTCCCTAGGTTAATGAGGAAACAGGGAAGTCACCTGCTGCTTTAAATTATCAATTTTATTTTTCCCCTTCATTACTGTGGATGATAGAGAGTTGAATGTGGTGCATTTTGGAGACAATACAGCAGGATATTACATACATGCTAGTCAGCAGCCAAAATCACAATCTCATTTGTTAGTGAATTTGCAAATAACCAGTCCTTCAGGTACTTCTCTGATTTTCACCAAATACTGCACTTTTGAAAGCTTCATTAATTCAACCCCATTAGGATGGGCAGGGTGAATGAGTTTATGGCTATAGAAGGTGAAGTAGTAGAATTTGCAGCTCTAAATGGTATTAAAATCTCCATGTGAAATATCTGGAGTAGAAAAGCTCTAAATATGTAGATAATTTAACAATAAAATGCTTAGGAACACAGCAAATCTTTATTTATTGTCATCATGTTTCTGGAATGCTAAGCCTCTTATCTGTCTTCAAATCAAGGTATGTGTAGCTCTAGCACTGCAGCCAAGGGAGACACTAAACACAAACTCGGAACACTCTGGAAGGAATGAAGCTATATGTATTCAAAGGAGAAATATGATTGAAAAAGTCATTAGTACTTCAAGGGGTTTTCAGCTGTGGTTGACCTTTTCCAGCTCTCTTTTATGGTATGAAATATTCTGTTTAGAAAAAGCAAGCATGGGTGTTTGGGGAGGAATACTTCAGGAAGCCACTATAAGTGAAGATGGGGTTTAATGATCCGGAACTATAACCTCTGAGCTGGGATTTCTGTTTATGATCAATAGATAAAATAGCAAAGAGATGCTTTTCACCAAATATCCTATAGTATTTGTCCTTTGTTTTCTTTCATTTTATCCTTTGTTTGATTGTCATCTTGCATGTGCTGTTTCTAGAAATGACTATTAGGTGTAACATGTAACCTCAAGTGGCCAAAGACACTTTTTTATTCTAGTTCTATCTATTTTTATGTGTCAGCCTATAAAGGGGTGTAGACTAAGGGCTAAAACAGTAGGATGACCCATCTAGAGCAACTAGTTTTAGGTAAGTAGACTTTTGCATCCAAACCAATATAACTGACATATTTAATCAAGTTATCAATGTTATTAGGCTTTGAAAGTATACCCTATGAGAATATATAGGGGGACGTAATCCCCCTCAGGAACAGTCATAGGGAAGGGGAATAATGGGAAAATGGGGGAGGGAGGAATGGGAGGATACAAGGGATGGGATAAACATTGAGATGTAACAAGAATAAATTAATAAAAAAAATAAAAAAAATAAATACTAAAAAAAAACCAAAAAACAAAACAAAACAAAAAAAAAAGTATAACCATTTTTAAATGTAAAGAAGTACTATTTGGAAACAAATTAAAAATCTTGTCTTTATGACATGTATCAATTTATACACAAGCTGCATAAATCACTTCTTGTATTTTTCTGTAATGGAAAAATACTGCAGGGAATTTTAATAACCAATAAGTTATATGGTTAATGAACCAGATCAAAATATAAATGGTATGAGTCAAATACCTCTTAGACTGAAGACCTGTACTGACTTGGTAGAAATTCCAATCACATAGGCTCTAGGCCATTCTATCTACTGCACTTAATGAGAATAAATGCTTACATTTTATCTATGGTCATCCACACAAAAAAATTTCTTGGGAGTTTATTTTTTTATTTTTAGACTTCACTTATTTATTGTTTACATTATTATTCTTCAGATAAATCAGGAGTGAATACAGTGAGTTTCACATTTAATCTTTGATAAGTATCACTCTGATAAGTTACATAATAAATCTATCAGCCTCCGTGAATTGAACCAGAAAGCTTTTCTGAACCACTTATGCAAAGCAACTTTGTTCATTTGATATCATACTGGAAGAATGTAAGGATCCATTGACAAAAGAATGTTGGTTGTCACAGAGCCCAGCAAGTACTTTCTTAGCTTTTAGATATATGCATGTAATTCATCCTGGGATACTTAATAAAGTAGGAGACATTGAAGGAGAAAAATGAGTGATAGTTGAATTGTTGTAGTAGCAGTAGCCAAGTTAATATGGGATAATTTCTCTCTTCTCAATCATCCTCAACAACAAATTAGAAAACTAAAATATTTTACCTAATATTCATTGATATCATATTTGCTTCTAATTTATAAACAATGGGGTGGTAAGGCTAAAAGAAACCTACAGTGGGAACCAAAAAAGTTCAGCAAACCATTACTTAGCATGCCACAACCAGTTATATCATCAGCTCAGTTGCATCTCTTGAGTCTCCATTTTGTCATCTATTAAAAAAAAAAAAAAAAGGAGAGCAGGACATGGGGCAGATGGATCTCTGTGAGTTCAAGAACAGCCTGGTCTACAAAGTAAGTCCAGGACAGCCAGGGTTACATGGAGAAATCCTGTCTCAAAAAACCAAAAACCAAATAAACAAACAAAAAACAAAACAAACAAACAATCAAAAAAAAAACCCAAAACCCAACAACAAAACAAAAACAAAATCAAAAAAATGTTTGACATGGGCATTACTACACTCTGTTCTCTTTTCTTGTCAGTTTAGTATTTGCTTGAAGCTTCAAAGTTTGCATACGGGATATGATAAAGTTGTATCCTGTTGCATAAAATTCATATTACTGAAATGGTATGTACATTAATTTCTTTCCCACATTATGGAAATAATCCAATCACAATCACATTCTGAATACAATGTGAAAGACTGTTATTTAGGAGAAACCTGTAATGATTTTTTGTGAAGGAAACAAACCTTGTAATGCAACTATTCATAATATAATATAATGTTTCTATTTTGCAAGTTTCTTTGATATATCAAGTTTACTCACTCCCAAATATAACCAAATCTTACATAATAATAAAAAATCATATTCAATATATATTCTCTTCCTTTCCTGCACTTCTCAATACTTAACTATGCTACTCAAACATTGTGAACAGCTGTCTGTGGCCAGAAAAATGTTAAGTTTTTAGTCTAGTTCTATTACTAGGTAAATAGCTTTTGCTGGAATATGTGTGTTATAGGGCAGTAATAGCTGTTATCTTGTAATAATTGTATAAGAATTAAATACTATTAAAAACACAACATGGTTCACTTAATGTTTGACCCATAGTGTGTACTTCTCAGTGCTATTCTTAAACAATTTTTGTAATGTGGGTTTTCTACTTATGTACTTACACAGTACCTTTTTTCCATGGAATTATGCTACACAGCATTGTGCTACATAGATAATGCATTTTGGTGTAGTATCTTCCACACAGTATTGTAGAATATCATGAGCTATGTTCATATATAACATATCTGTATTCATTATTTCTTCTTGATTCACACTAGAAAGGCTTCAGTAATATCATATATAATTGGTGGCTTTAGCATCTTTAAAGCTGTAAGAAAGGGCATACCCAAATTCCTTTCACTGGTGGAGATTTATTGCAATAAAACAGAAGAAATAAGGTAGAGATCTCAGTCCCATATGTGTTGCACATTCACTCTGTTTATTGTTGTTCCAAGGTTTGGATATCGGCCTGGGTTTCCATCCTGGCTCTGCCACTTATAAGCTATATGACCTTGTCCATGTTGCTGAAGCTTTTAGTGACCTAGATTCCTCATCTCTAAATTGTGAATAAATACAGTATCTACCTCACAGAGATGAAAAACAATTAAACAAGATAATGCATGCAAAATGGTCATTTCTGTGCCTGATCCATGGTGGAATCATAAGAAATGGTGGCTACTTTTTAATAGAAGTAGTTATAGTAGTTGCTATTTTATTCTTGTACATGACCTAAAAACTGGACTATAACTCAGCTCAAAGGACTTCTCTTTTAGTTTTCATCTAGTATCTGTATGCCTCCAAATATACTATATGATTTGGTTTGCTTATCTTCAATGTGGATAGTTGAAGCAAGCCCTGCATTTGGTATACTTCCTTTTGTTGTCCTCTATTATAACTATGTTTAGACAACCTATTAATTTTGATTCAATTTCTCAGGCATAAGACAGAAGATTTTCTCCCAACCTTATCAAGGTATAATTGATATTCAGACTACAGCATAAATTTATTACATGAAATACATACATTTTGATAAGTTTGAACATATACATACAACTATGATAATGTCACCACAATAATGATAATATGTTATCTTGGTCATGAAGGGCTAGTGACTCCCCGAAACAATACAGATAATTGCCATTGTTCTTGGTTACCAACTGGAGTTAGATAGTAAGACCTTATTGCTAAAAATACCACACACTTTGTATACTAGTTGAAAAGGAAATCAATCTGGAATTTAGTTGGGAGTTCCTTTGCTGATGGCTAGAGTTCATAGTACCCAAAGATGCTATGCAGGGAAGAGAAATAACAAATGTTCTTACACAGCTACGGACTCAGGGTGCTATGATATAGACTTGCCATATCTTTTCTATGGTACAATAGTGGCAGGACTGTTTGGGGCAGAGATATCCAACTGCTTTCTTATTGAACTTGAGATCCACTCCATATGAAGAAGCACATGCCTGATACTGTAAACTTGCTAAAAAACAATGGTTTAAACGATAGTAGGGACTAGGAAGCAATCTATAACTGTTGTTTTGCTAAATAGAAATGTAGCAAAATTGTTTTCTAAATATTCATTTTTTAATCCATAGACTACTGCTGCTCTCAACCTTGGTCAGAGAATTTTCCTTTTGCATTGAGCAGTAGTTAATGAAAAGGCTCAAAACTCCCCAAGGTGGAGAAAAATAATTGTTGAGTACTCAGTCCTTTCCTTTTTATATGTTTGAATCTTTTGTGTGGTCACCCATCTGTTATAAAAATAGAACTCTGAAATCTTTCTCTGCAATTCCAACTATCTTGTTGTGTTTTGCTTTATGAATTGTGGAGTCCATTTTTGACACATTTTGTGTTTCTTTTCTGTGTTTCATGCATCTGTTGGATAGGATTATCATTTAGTTTTTCCCTTCCTTCTTCCTTCTTCTTTCCTCTTTTCACCCTCCTTCTTTCCTCTCTTACTCCTTTTTCTTCTTATTATTCCTTATCTTCATCTCCTCCTCTTCACTATTCTTCATTACTTTACATAAGTCTTTTTGTAAGTTATCTTCCACTTTGATTTATATGCCACAATAGAGAGAGATTTACCAACAGCTCTGTTGTATTACAATTGTGTTCCTGAGAAGGTACATAAGCCATGATGGGACTCAGATAGTGCCTAAGAAAAATGTTATTTGCAATTTTAAATACAAAATATATTAAAGATTAGTTAACCAGTATTGGAATAGGAAATATCCAATCCTTTCTGTAACTCTTCAACTCAAAGTTTGTGACGTACCCAAGTACAATAGTCAAGATTGTTTCTCCAATAAGTGCTGCTGAAATGTTAAGCATGGCCAGGCCCATTCAATCCATCTTTAGGCCCCACTCTTGTGATACTCATGTTGGTCTGAGTCTGGCCTGTTGTTAGTAGCAGGATGGTGAGGCTGAGTGATGTCCTTTGTCTGTGTCCCCCAAACGGAATTCTACTTTCCATTACAGATCTTCCAGAAGAATCTGTCTTCCCATGCATACCCTGCAACTCATTCTGTGGCTTCTATGGGCTATTGGTTTGTACTAAGGATTTGACTGCTAATGTATTTTAATCAGGACTAGAGGAACCGTATGACAACTAGAGTGGTGTTTAGCTTGGTTTCTTGTCTGTGTATCACCTATCTCTCATTAGGCAGTTTTCAAATATGCTAGTACTACCTTTGTGGATTTCAGGAGTGCTTCCTCTTCTCCCTTTTTTTGGAATAAATTTGATTTTCATTAATTGAACTCTTTACTTACTCTCCTCTTTTACCAGGACACAGAGAGGCAGTGCAGAGTATGCCATCTTGCCCAGAAGTGAAAGTTACATTCTAAATATTCACCCTTTCATTATCAAAATGTTCTACTGAGGTGAAATAACTTCTGATTTTTAAAAATTAACTTAGGTTTCACATGGATGGGTTTTAAAAGATAATCTTGGAAAAATCTAAAAAAATACTTTCTGTTAGAGTGTATGCAAAATTTCCTATTGAAATCTCATGCCTATGCATGAATAGTATCACGTAGTGGGAACTGTTATGATGATGACAAGTAGAGAATGTATCCATATAATTTATATTTAATTTTATACCTAAAGAGGTAGAGGTATTAGGGCTACTTTATACTGCTTCCTATGGCTATTTTGGACTTCATAGTAGCCACCAAGCTATTATTAAGGCCCATAGGCTTCATGTGATCAATAGTACTTAAATATCTTTTCAGTTTCAAATATTCAGCATCCACTTAAAGTGATGCCGGGCTTAGATGAATAATGGAATAATGTTTTGAACTTAACCATGATAATTTGGCTTAGGCACTAAGCAAGGCTTCGAATAACAGGGAAGAGAAAGTGAAATTATTGAGAACAGCTTTCCTTTGAGAGTCCAGGAAACTATTCAACATCTCTTGGTAGGTGATTCCAACTCATCACTGTCCATAATCTTCTGACGTTTCTTAAAAGAGTAGCAATCCCTGGCTCAAGCTGTGCTATTTTAAAAACAAATCAAAAGCACTAAAGTGACCCAATTGCTGCTCAGTGGCTGCTCTTAACTAAGAGCAGGATAGCTGGGGCTCCCACTATAACACTCTGATTTAATTAATACCCTTCTTCAACAAGGCTCTTTCCCTTCTTTCCCAAAGCATCTTACACCACAGTGGGGCCATCAGTCTAGTTGTGCAGTTACACTCATTGCTTTTCTGTCTCTCAAGATGCTTCTGCTATTCTAGATTTAACCAACAACTTTGTTTCCAGAGATTCAAAGTCTCCAATGCTAAGATGAAGAAAATTTAAAGGCACAAATTTATATCATGTATTTCTAAACAATAATACTTGTTAAAATTTTGGTTATGAAGAAACACTCATCAAACACTGGCATTGCTTATACAGAAAAGTATTCATCTTAAGAATATAGATAAAATATTGTATTATTCTATCAGTATCCTTTCATTGCTTTTAATTTTTGTCTTTTTTATTTTATTTTGCTGTTCTGGAGATTCATCCCAAGGGATAGTTCATTGATATGGGAGCACTCTACCACTGGGCTACATTCCTAGACTCTTTCACTAGTTTTTTTTAATGACACATGTCATTATAGAGTCTCTCCAGTCTGTTTCTATTATATTTAATTCCCTTAAACAACTATCATTTTCTGACGTGAATAGAAAGATCTTGACTTTCTGCCAAAAGCTGAAAAGCAACAATAAGAAATGCATTATGTAAAATTCTCCTGTGATTTTATTCTGTTGTTCTCTTCAGATTATAATTTGCCAGCTCCTTCAAAATACTTATGATGCTCAGTGGAAATCTGACATTATGGCAACAACTGGTAAATAACCAGAGATCTTTTTTCTGTACACAGATAATCAAAGAAATAACTTTAAAAAAATACAGCAAAAGTAGAGTCCAGCAAAATTGGCAGTCCCCTCAGAAATCTCTAGGGGGCAATTAAAAGGGCTTTGGGGGATTCCAAGATGGCGCCGACCATTAAGCCAAGTACCTGATCTACTCCGAGGAAACCAGAGACATAAGTGGAGCAGCAAATTGCTGGACTTTGAGAACTGTAGGTGAGTGGGGCCCCAAAGGCCACAGACCAAACAGGGGGCCTACCCCTCTGGGTCAAGCAACATACTGGAGGTGCTAAACACACTCCCCAAACTCTGAAATGGAAGCCACATGCAAACTGCAGCCTGTATATAAAGCACAGACTCACTGTTTGGGGAGGGGATTTTCCAGAGTCCCCAAGCAGAGAAGTCTCAGTGAAGAGGGTGAATCTGCCCTAGGATTCCTCCTTCCATACCACCCCAAACTGTGGAGGTCACCCGCCTAGGCCGAGTGGAAACACAGGCGGCGGGACCCAACAGAGACAGCTAAAGTGGGACTGCAGTTCACTGGTCATCCGGGGCCCAACCTAACACCAATCACAGCGGACTGAGCCAGCAAACAGCGGCAGTGAGAAATCAGCTTGAACTGCTTCCACAGACCTATTGGGAGACATGAACTTCTTAGCCCTGCGGGAAGACCTGGTTCCACGGGTTTCCACCAGAGCTCTGCAACCCTATTGTTCCTGCCCAGCCGCAAGTCACTGGTTCTGCGCTCCCCGCTCCCTGAACGAGAGAGCCCAGCTAGGGATCCTGGCCTGAGCAAGGCAGGCACTCTCATATTATTGGGAGATGAGACGTGGATGCGTCATGTTTGCAGTGTCTAATTGCTGACCTAGAGTGTGAGTGGACCATCATAGCCCGGCAGGAAGATCTGGCTCCGCGGGTGACTGCCAGAGCTCTGCAACCCTAGTCTTACTAACAGCCCAGCTGCAAGGCATTGGCCCTGCGCTCCCTGCTCCCCAAATGAGAGAGCCCAGCTGGGCTGGCCCTGCGCTCCCCGAACGAGAGAGCCCAGCTGGGGATCCTGGCCCAAGCAAGGCAGGCATTCTCATATTATCGGGATACAAGACGTGGGTGGATCGTGTTTGCAGTGTCTAATTGCTGACCTAGAGAGTGAGTGGACCATCGTAGCCCAGGGGGAAGATCTGGTTCCGTGAGCGACCGCCAGAGCTCTGAAAGCCTAGTCTTACTAGCAGCCCAGCCACAAGGCACTGGCCCTGTGCTCCCTGCTCCCCGAACGAGAGAGCCCAGCTGGGGATCCTTGCCCGAGCAAGGCAGGCACTCTCACTTTATCGGGAGATGAAAAGAGGGTCTTGATTGCAGTGCCTAATTGCTGACCAAGAGCGAACTTGGTCCCTCCAGGCATATAGTACTGGGAGAGGTTGGCACTGCTACAGGGTATAGAGGCAGAGCTAAAAGACCGCTATACCCCCAGAAGATCTGATCTGCCTGGGGTCTTGACTACAAAGCCACAGGAAAGACAGGCAGCTGGGATCAACCTACTCAACCAGAACGTTTGTGTGCGGACCTTATTCTAGGTCCCAAGACTGCTGATCTGAATTACAGCAGTAAAGTCCAAACAGATATCTACTTTGGCTGGCTCAGCCTGGAGCCCATGGTGCCGAGGAAAATCACTAGGAGTGAAACCAGATCACCTACCTGTTCCACAGATATACGCCCTGATTCCCACAGGCAAGAGCACCTGACCTATAATCACTCATCAATTAACCACTCTCAACCAGCAAAGGTCACTACAAAGTACCTTCCAACATCAGAACCATCAAAATGACAAGAAGAGAGCAAAAGATTGCTATCAAAAACCAAAACAGTTTGGCATCTCTGGATCCCAACATTCCCAAGGAAAACAACCTAGAGAACCTAACAGCAATGGATAGGCAAGAAAATGACCTCAAGTTCTTAGTAAAGAAGATGATAATGGAAGAAACAAATAAAATCTGTAAACAAATGCAGGAGGAGGCAAACAAGAGGGCTGAAGAGTTAAGGGTCATATAAAGAGGCACTTGAAGAATTTCAGAAAAATATAAATAACCAGATGATGGAAATCATTAAATCAGTCCAAGACATGAAGATAAAAATGGAAGCTATGATGCAGGAACACACATAAGAAAATCATGATCAAGAGGCTTCAAAGAAGAAAGCAAGCATCTCAGAGGTGGCCTTATCTAACAGATTGCAAGAAATGGAAGAATGAATATCCGGACTTGAAGATACAATCTCAGAACTGGAAACAACCATTCAGGGAAATGCTAAATCTGAAAAATTCCTGACACAGACCATACAAGAATTAAAAGACAACATGAAAAGACGAAACTTGAGAATAATTGGGATAGAGCAAAGGGATGATAGCCAACTCCACAGCCCAGAACATATCTTTAATCAAATAATAGAAGAAAATTTCCCCAATTTGAAGAAGGAGATGCATACAAGCATACAAGAGGCCTACAGAACACCAAATAGAATAGACCTGAAAATAAAATCTTCCCGCCACATAATAATAACAACACAAAATATACAGAACAAGGAAAAAATATTGAAAGCGGCAAGAGAAAAAGGCCGAGTAACATATGAAGGCAAACCTATCAGAATTACTCCTGACTTCTCAGCAGAGACCATGAAAGCCAGAAGGGCCTGGACAGAGGTGCTGCAAACCCTAAGAGAACACAGATACCAGGCAAGACTACTATATCCAGCAAAATTATCAATAACGATTGATGGAGAAGACAAGATATTCCATGACAAAAACAAATTCAAACAGTACCTAGCCACAAATCCGGCTTTACAGAAGTTACTAGAAGGAAAACTCCACCCCAACTGGTCAAACTACAACCATAACTACATAGGAAATAGGTAACTATACCATTGCAAAATCACAACCTCACAAAATCTCGACTGTTACAAATACCAAAAATGAAGGGACTTACCAATCACTGGTCATTAATATCTCTTAAAGTCAATGGTCTCAATTCTCCAATAAAAAGACACAGACTAACAGAGTGGATGCGTAAACATGACCCAACATTCTTCTGCATTCAAGAAACACACCTCAACAACAAGGAGAGACATTGCCTCAGAGTAAAAGGTTGGGGAAAAATATTCCAAGCAAATGGTCACAAGAAACAGGCTGGGGTCACCATTCTAACATCTAATAAAGTAGACTTTCAACCAAAATTAATCAAAAGAGATGAGGATGGACACTTTGTACTCATCAAAGGTAAAGTCAACCAAGAAGACATCACGATTTTGAACATATATGCTGTGAATACAAGGGCTCCCACATTTGTAAAAGACTTATTAACAAAGCGTGCCCCACTCATCAATACCCACACATTAATAGTGGGAGATTTCAACACCCCACATTCACTCAAGGATAGGTCTTTGATTCAAAAACTAAGCCGGGAAATAACCTCATTAACCAATGTCATGAAGCAAATGGATCTAACAGATGTCTACAGAACTTTCCAATTGATCACATAGTTGGTCATGAAGCAAACCTCAACAGATACAAGAAGATTGAAATAATACCTTGTATCTTATCAGATCACCATGGTCTAAGGCTGGACTACAACAGCAACAGAAATAACAAAAAGCATTCTAACACGTGGAAACTAAACAACTTTCTACTTAATGACACATGGGTCACAGAAGAAATAAGGGAAGAAAAAAAAGACTTCATAAAATTCAATGAAAATAATGGAGTAACATACTCAAATTTGTGGGACACATTGAAAGCAGTGCTAAGAGAAAAATTCATAGCATTAAGTGCCTTTAAAAAGAAAATGGAATCATCCCACATAAACAACTTAACAACACATCTGGAAGCTCTAGGAAAAAAAGACGCAGAAACACCCAAGAGGAGTAGACGCCTAGAAATAATCAACTCAGGGCTAAAATAAATCAATAAATTAGAAACAAAGAGAATAATCCAAAGAATCAACAAAACTAAGAGCTGGTTCTTTGAGAAAATTCACAAGATAGACAAACCATTAGCCAATCTAACTAAAAGGCAGAGAAACACTATCCAAATTAACAAAATCAGAAATAAAAAGCGAGACATAACAACAAACACTGAAGAAATACAAAGAATCTAAAGAACCTACTTTAAAGGTATTTATGCCACAAAATTCGAAAATTTAAGGGAAATGGACACATTTCTCGACCGATTCCATTTGCCAAAATTGAACCAAGACCAAATAAACAAATTAAATAGCCCTATTTCGCCTATAGAAATAGAAGCAACCATTGATAGTCTCCCAACCAAAAAAAGCACAGGGCCAGATGGTTTCAGTGCAGAATTCTACCAGTCCTTCAAATAGGAGATAATACATATACTATTCAAGTTATTCTGAAAGATAGAAATGGACGGAATATTACCAAATTCCTTCTATGAGGCCTCAGTCACATTGATACCTAAACCTCACAAAGATCCAACAAAAAAAGAGAATTTCAGACCAATTTCTCTTATGGACATTGATGCAAAAATACTCAACAAAATACTCACAAAGCGAATACAACAGCATATTAAAGACATCATTCACCATGACCAGGTAGGATTCATTCCAGGTATGCAGGGATGGTTTAACATATGGAAATCCATCAATGTAATCCATCATATAAACAAACTGAAAGAGGAAAACCACATGATCATCTCTTTAAATGCAGAAAAAGCATTTGACAAAATGCAACACCCATTTATGTTTAAAGTTCTGGAGAGATCAGGAATATAAGGCACTTATTTAAACATAATAAAAGCTATATACAGCAAACCAACAGCCAACATTAAATTAAATGGAGAGATACTCAAGGAAATCCCTCTAAAATCGGGAACCAGACAAGGCTGCCCTCTGTCCCCATATCTCTTCAATATAGTTCTTGAAGTTCTAGCCAGAGCAATAAGACAGTAAAAGGAGATCAAGGGGATCCAAATGGGAAAGGAAGAATTCAAATTATCCCTATTTGCAGATGATATGATAGTGTACATAAGTGACCCCCAAAATTCCACCAGAGAACTCCTACAGCTGATAAACACCTTCAGCAAATTGGCAGGATACAAAATAAACTCAAAAAAGTCAGTAGCTTTCCTGTATACAAATGACAAACAGGCAGAGGAAGAAATTGGGGAAACTATTCCCTTCATGATAGCCATAAACAATATAAAATATCTAGGAGTAACTCTAACCAAGCAAGTGAAGGACTTATTCGAAAAAAAAATTCAAACTTCTGAAGAAAGAGATTGAAGATGACATGAGAAGATGGAGAGATTTACCTTGTTTGTGGATCGGGAGAATCAACATAGTAAAAATGGCCATCTTACCAAAAGCAATTTACAGATTCAACGCAATCCCTATCAAAATATCTACAAAATATTTTAAAGATATTGAAAGATTAATTCTCAAATTCATACGGAGAAATAAAAAACCCAGAATAGCAAAACCAATCCTATACAATGAAAGATCCTCTGGAGGAATCTCCATACCTGATCTCAAGCTGTACTACAGAGCAACAGTACTTAAAACAGCATGGTACTGGCAAAGCAGTAGGCCGGTGGATCAATGAAATCGAATTGAAGACCCAGAGATGAATCCATACATATTTGCTCACTTGATTTTTGACAAAGAAGCCAAATCTATTCAATGGAAAAATGATACCATCTTCAACAAATGGTACTGGTCTAACTGCATGTCTACATGTAGAAAAATACAATTAGACCCTTATTTGTCACCATGAACAAAACTCAACTCCAAGTGGATTAAATACCTCAACTTAAAACCAGAGACATTAATTCAGTTAGAGGAAAATTGGGTAAGAGCCTGGGACACATAGGCACAGGAAACAACTTCCTGAACAGTACACCAACAGCCCAGGCCTTAATGTCAACAATTAATAAATGGGAACTCATGAGGCTGAGAAGCTTCTGTAAGGCAGGATACACTGTCAAGAGAACAAAGCGACAGCCTACAGAATGGGAAAGACCTTCACCAACCCTTCATCTGACAAAGGTTTAATATCCAAAATGTATAAAGAACTCAAGAAGTTAAACACCACAAAACCAAACAACCCAATTGTGAAATGGGGCTTGGAACTTAACAGAGAATTCTCAACAGAGGAATATCAAATGGCTGAGAAACACTTAAAGAAATGCTTGTCCTCATTAGTCATCAGAGAAATGCAAATCAAAACGACACTGAGATTCCGTCTTACACCCATCAGAATGGCTAAGATCAAAAACTCAAATGACACCACATGTTGGCGAGGATGTGGAGAGAGAGGAACACTCCTTCATTGCTGGTGGGAATGTAAACTAGTACAAACACTTTGGAAATCTATCTGGCGCTTTCTCAGAAAAATGGGAATAGGGCTTCCTCAAGACTCAGCCACCCCACTCCTTGGAATATACCCAGAAAATGCCCTATCACATAACAGGGACATATGCTCTACCATGTTCATAGCTGCTCTATACATAATAGCCAGAACATGGAAACAGCCTAAGTGTCCCTCAGTAGAAGAATGGACTAAGAAACTGTGGTATATTTACACGACGGAATACTACTCAGCTATTAAAAACGAGGAATTCCCTAAATTTGTGGACAAATGGATTGATCTAGAAATTATCATAATGAGTGTGTTCACCCAGAAGCAAAAAGAGACAAACGGTATATACTCACTTATATCAAAACACTAGTCCAAGGGTTACGTACCATGAAAATCTTTACTTACCAAGAAAGTGGGTCAGAGGAGAGAATATCCGATTGAGACTTTAGGCAAGAGTAGCATGGAAGAAAGAAGAAATAGTAGGACCCACAGGGGCCTAGAAACCTACAAGAAGAACTTTATGACAGGCAGATCTGGGTCCTGGGGTCCTCCTCAAACTAAGGCACCAGCCAAGGAGAATATAGGCAGTAAACTTCGAACCCTTACCAAGACCTAGCTGATGAACAGGATATTCTCCACCGTTGAGTGGAGAGTGAGATCTGACTCTCACACGAACTCTGGTGCCCCTTTTCTGACCACGTCCCCTGGGTGGGGAGACCTGGTGGCACTCAGAGGAAGGATAGCAAGTTACCAAGAAGAGACTTGATATTCTAAGAGCATATATAGGGGGAGGAGGTCTCCCTCAATCACAGACATAGGGGAGGGGAGAAGGGGAGAAGTGGGAGGGAGGGAAGAATGGGAGGAAACAGGGGAAGGGCTAACAATTGAGATGTAATATGAATAAATTAATAAAATTAATTTTAAAAAAGGGCTTTAGATCCACTTTTGAACTTAACTATTTTCAAAATTAGAAGCTCAAAGAACTGGTTTACTGAACTTCAGAAAGGATAACATATTTGCCATTCATTTTGGAGATGATCACTAATTTATGTGTGGATTAAATGGGCACTCTTTGCCACAAAAGGAGAAAGTTTAAGGGATACCTTTTGTTATTCTATATTGCTGAAAATTATACATAGACTCTACACAGAACAAAAGATAGATTATATGAAACTGTCTAGCCATTACAGTATTGAGAGAAGAAAGAGGGAAACAAGCCTCAGATGGAGTAAATGAGAAGAAAGAACAAACAGAATTTTCTCTTTTATACTGCCAAAGTGGGCAAAACTCTTTATAGAGAGGATAAAGCTTTAATAGTGAAGACAGTGGAGATAATCAAACCAAGGTAATAGAATTGTAAAAAGAAATATGTGATAGAGGAACAGCTTTGAAAAAAGTCATCACTGGAACATTTCAGAAAGATACTGTAGAATTTTTTTTTGAAAAAAAGTGCAATGACTAGAATTATAAAAAGTGTTTGGGGGACGCAGATGAAAGAGTTGATGGCTGAAGGAGAGAGGGGGCAGGCTCAAAGAATGTACAAGTATCTGGGCATAGGCACCTCAGTAGGCTTGTTGCATTAAAGACTTTTCCATCTGAAAGATCTAGGGATTTCCCAGAGAAAATCAAAATGTAAGTTCAAGGCATTGTGATTTTTTTTTTTTTTTTGTCAAAGAGGAAATATCTTTATTATGAAGACAAACAAACAAAAAAAAGTCCATGTGGTAATAGAGTTAAACCTATTATGGTGGGAACTGAGAAAAAAAAAACAAAACTTAAAACTAAGATGGTTTGCCTCTATCTCAAACTCTATCAATACATGAGGCCATATTTTTTTGTTTGTTAATTTATTCTTTTTTTAATGTATTTATTCTTGTTACATCTCAATGTTTATCCCATCCCTTGTATCCTCCCATTCCTCCCCCTTCCCATTATTCCCCTCCCCTATGACTGTTCCTGAGGGGAATACCTCCCCCTGTATATTCTCATAGGGTATCAAGTCTCTTCTTGGCTACCTGCTGTCCTTCCTCTGAGTGCCACCAGGTCTCCCCCTCCAAGGGACATAGTCAAATGTGAGGCACCAGAGTACGTGAGAAAGTCATATCACACTCTCCACTCAACTGTGGAGAATATTATGACCATTGGCTAGATCTGGAAGGGGTTTAAAGTTTACCTCCTGTATTGTTCTTGGCTGGTGCCTTAGTTTGAGCTGGAACCCTGGGCCCAAATCTGCCTCTCATATTTTTCTAATTGTAGATTTCAAGGACCCTCTATATCCTTTAATTTTGCTATTCTCCCATGCTTCTCCCATTTAGAGTCCCAATAGGATGCCCTCCCCTCTGTCCCAGTTTCCTGGTAAGTGAAGGCTTTCGTGGGACATGCCCCTTGGGCTAGTATGCAGATATAAGTGAGTATATACCATTTGATTCTTTCTGCTTCTGGGTTAACTCACTCATTATGACCATTTCTAGCTCAATCTATTTATCCACAAATTTTGGGAATTCCTTGTTTTTAATAGCTGAGTAGTATTCCATAGTGTATATGTACCACAGTTTCTTTATCCACTCTTCTATTGAGGGACACTTAGGCTGTTTCCATGTTCTGGCTATTATGAATAAGGCTGCTATGAACATGGTTGAGCAAATTTTCTTGTTGTGTGCTGGAGCATCTTCTGGGTATATTCCAAGGAGTGGAATAGCTGGGTCTTGAGAAAGCCCTATTCCAATTTTCCTGAGATAGCACCAGATAGATTTCCAAAGTGGCTGTACTAGTTTGCAGTCCCACAAGCAATGAAGGAGTGTTCCTCTCTCCCCACATTCCCGCCAGCATGTGTTGTCACGTGAATGTTTGATCTTAGCCATTCTGATGGGTGTAAGATGGAATCTCAGAGTTGTTTTGATTTGCATTTCCCTGATGACTAAGGAGGTTGAGCATTTCTTTAAGTGCTTCTCAGCCATTTGATACTCCTCTGTTGAGAATTCTCTGTTTAGTTACAAGCCCCATTTCCCAATTGGGTTATTTGCTTTGGTGGTGTTTAATTTCTTGAGTTCTTTATGTATTTTGGATATTAGACCTTTGTCAGATGTAGGGTTGGTGAAGATTTTTTCCCAGTCTGTAGGCTGTCGCTTTGTTCTCTTGACAGTGTCTTCTGCCTTACAGAAGCTTCTCAGCCTCATGCGGTCCCATTTATTAATGGTTGACATTAAGGCCTGGGCCATTGGTGTTCTGTTCAGGAAGTTGTCTCCTGTGCCAATATGTTCCAGGCTCTTTCCCACTTTTTCCTCTAAGTGGCTTAGTGTCTCTGGTTTTATGTTGAGGTCTTTAATCCACTTGGATTTGAGTTTTGTGCAAGGTGAGAAATATGGGTCCAGTTACATTTTTTTACACATAGACCTCCAGTTAGACCAGCACCATTTGTTGAAGATGCTATCCTTTTTCCATTGAATGGATTTGGCTACTTTGTCAAAAATCAAGTGACCATATGTGTGTGGATTCATATCTGGGTCTTCGTTTCGATTCCACTGATCAACCAGCCTGTTGCTGTGCCAGTACCATGCTGTTTTAATTACTATTGCTTTATAGTACAGTTTGAGATCAGGTATGTAGATTCTTCCAGAGCACCTTTTATTGTACAAGATTGTTTTAGCTGTTCTGGGTTTTTTGTTTTTCCATATGAAGTTCAGAATTGAACATTCAATGTCTTTTAAAAAATTGTGTAGTTATTTTGATAGGGATTGCATTGAATCTGTAGATTGCTTTTGGTAGGATGGCCATTTTTACTATGTTAATTCTCCCGATCCATGAGCAAGGACGATCATGCCATCTTCTCAGGTCATCTTCAATCTCTTTCTTCAGAGTTTTGAATTTTTTTTCATACAAGTCCTTCACTTGCTTAGTTAGTTAGGGTAACTCCTAGATATTTTATATTGCTTGTGGCTAATGTGAAGGGTGTGGTTTTCCTAATTTCTTCCTCTGCAAGCTTGTCATTTGTGTATAGGAAGGCTACAGACTTTTTTGAGTTAATTTTGTATCCAGCCAATTTGCTGAAGGTGTTTATCAGCTTTAGGACTTCTCTGGTGGAATTTTGAGGGTCACTTATGTACACTATCATATAATCTGCAAATAGGGATAATTTGACTTCCTCCTTTCCCATTTGGATACCCTTGATCTCCTTTTGTTGTCTTATTGTTCTGGCTAGAACTTCGAGTACTATATTGAAGAGATATGGAGAGAGTGGGCAGCCTTGCCTTGTTCCCGATTTTAGAGGAATTTCCTTGAGTATCTCACCATTTACTTTGATTTTGGCTATTGGCTTGCTGTATATAGCCTTTATTATGTTGAGGAAAGTGCCTTGTATCCCCGATCTCTCTAAAACTTTAAACATGAATGGGTGTTGAATTTTATCAAATGCTTTCTCTGCATCCAAGGAGATGATCATGTGGTTTTTTATTTTCAGTTTGTTTATATGGTGGATTACATTGATGGATTTCCGTATATTAAACCATTCCTGCATGCCTGGAATGAAGCCTACTTGGCCATGATGAATGATATCTTTGATGTGTTCCTGTATTCGTTTTGCAAGTATTTTATTTAGTATTTTTGCATCTATGTTCATAAGAGAAATTGGTCTGAAATTCTCTTTCTTTGTTGAGTCTTTGTGAGGTTTAGGTATCAATGCGACTATGGCCTCATAGAATGAATTTGGTAATTTTCCATCCATTTCTATCTTTTGGAGTACCTTGAAGAGTATCGGTATTAGCTCGCCCTTGAAGGTCTGGTAGAATTCTGCACTGAAACCATCTGGCCCTGGGTTTTTTTTGGTTGGGAGACCATCGATGATTGCTTCTATTTCTGTAGGGGAAATGGGACTATTTAGCTTGTTTATCTGTTCTTCATTCAATTTTGGCAAGTGAAATTGATCAAGAAAATCGTCCATTTCCCTTAGATTTTCAAATTTTGTGGCGTATATGCCTTCAAAGTTGGATCTTATGATTCTTTGAATTTCTTCAGTGTCTGTTGTTATGTCTCCCTTTTCATTTCTGATTTTGTTGATTTCAATACTGTCTCTCTGCCTTTTAGTTAGTTTGGCTAATGGTCTGTCTATCTTGTTGATTTTCTCAAAGAACCAGCTCTTGGTTTTGTTGATTCTTTGGACTGTTTTCTTAGTTTCTAATTTGTTAATTTCAGCCCTGAGTTTGATTATTTCCAGTTGTCTAGTCCTCTTGCGTGTTTCTGCTTCTTTTTTTTCTAGGGCTTCCAGTTGTGTTGTTAAGATGCTTATGTGCGATGTTTCCAATTTCTTTTTAAAGGCACTTAGTGCTATGAATTTTCCTCTTAGCACTGCTTTCAATGTATCCCACAAATTTGGGTATGTTGTTTCTTCATTTTCATTGAATTTCAGAAACTCCTTGATTTCTTTCTTTATTTCTTCCCTGACCCAGGTGTCATTTAGCAGAGAGTTGTTTAGTTTCCATGTACATGTAGGCTTTTTGCTATTTCTGTTGTTGTTGAATTGCAGCCTAAGAGCATGGTGATCTGATAGGATACAAGGTATTATTTCAATCCTCTTGTATCTGTTGAGGCTTGCTTTGTGACCTACGATGTGAACAATTTTGGAGAAAGTTCCATGGGCTGCAGAGAAGAAGGTGTATTCTTTCTTGTTTGGTGAAAGGTTCTATCGATATCTGTTAGATCCATTTGGCCCATGGTATACACTATGGAATACTACTCAGCTATTAAAAACAAGGAATTCCCGAAATTTGTGGATAAATGGATTGAGCTAGAAATGATCATAATGAGTGAGTTAACCCAGAAGCAGAAAGAATCAAATGGTATATACTCACTTATATCTGCATACTAGCCCAAGGGGCATGTCCCACGAAAGCCTTCACTTACCAGGAAACTGGGACAGAGGGGAAGGCATCCTATTAGGACTCTAACTGAGAGACGCATGGGAGAATAGCAAAATAAAAGGATACAGAGGGTCCTAGAAACCTACAAGTAGAACAATATGATAGGCAGATTTGGGCCCAGGGGTCCCGCTCAAACTAAGGCACCAGCCAAGGACAATACAGGAGGTAAACTTTAAACCCCTTCCCAGATCTAGCCAATGGTCAGAATATTCTCCACAGTTGAGTGGAGAGTGTGATATGACTTTCTCACGTACTATGGTGCCTCACATTTGACCATGTCCCCTGGAGGGGGAGACCTGGTGGCACTCAGAGGAAGGACAGCACGTAGCCAAGAAGAGACTTGATACCCTATGAGAATATATAGGGGGAGGTGATCCCCCTCAGGAATAGTCATAGGGGAGGGGAATAATGGGAAAATGGGGGGGGGGAGGAATGGGAGGATACAAGGGATGGGATAAACATTGAGATGTAACAAGAATAAATTAATAAAAATAAAAAAAAAGAATAAAAAGAAAGAAAAAAACTTTAAGTCCCTAAAGAAAGAGATTGAAGGTGACTCGAGAAGATGGAGGGATCTCCCTTGTTTGTAGATTGGGAGAATCAACATAGTAAAAATGGCCGTTTTACCAAAAGCAATTTACAGATTCAATGCAATCCCTATCAAAATACCTACACAATTTTTTAAAGACATTGAAAGGTCAATTCTCAACTTTATATGGAAAAACAAAAAACCCAGAATAGCTAAAACAATCTTATACAATAAAAGATCCTCAGGAGGAATCTCCATACCTGATCTCAAGCTGTACTGTAGAGCAATAGTAATTAAAACAGCATGGTACTGGCACAGCAATAGGCTGGTTGATCAATGGAATCGAATTGAAGGCCCAGATATGAATCCACACACATATAGTCACCTGATTTTTGACAAATCTATTCAATGGGAAAAGGGTAGCATCTTCAACAAATGGTGCTGGTCTAACTGGATTTCTACATGTAGAAAAATGCAATTGGACCCATACATGTCACCATGCACAAAGCTCAAGTCCAAATGGATTAAAGACCTCAATATAAAACCAGAGACACTAAATCAGTTAGAGGAAAAAGTGGGGAAGAGCCTGAAACACATTGGCACAGGAGACAACTTCCTGAACAGTACACCAACAGCCCAGGCCTTAAGGACAACAATTAATAAATGGGACCTCATGAGGCTGAGAAGCTTCTGTAAGGCAGGAGACACTGTCAAAAGAACAAAGCCTACAGACTGGGAAATAATCTTCACCAACCCTACATCTGACAAAGGTCAATATCCAAACTTTATAAAGAACTCAAGAAATTAAACGCCACCAAACCGAATAACCCAATTGAGAAATGGGGCTCAGAATTAAACAGAGAATTCTCAAGAGAGGAATATCAAATGGCTGAGAAACACTTAAAGAAATGCTCGTCCTCGTTAGTCATCAGAGAAATGCAAATCAAAACAACTCTGAGATTCCATCTTACACCCATCAGAATGGCTAAAATCAAACATTCACGTGACAACACATGCTGGCGAGGATGTGGGGACAGAGGAACACTCCTTCATTGCTGGTGGGAATGCAAACTAGTACAGCCACTTTGGAAATCTATGTGGTGCTACCTTAGAAAAATGGAAATAGGGCTTCCTCAAGACCCAACTATTCCATTCCTTGGAATATACCCAGAAGATGCTCCAGCACACAACAAGAACATTTGCTCAACCATGTTCATAGCAGCCTTATTCATAATAGCCAGAACATGGAAACAGCCTAAGTGTCCCTCAGTAGAAGAATGGATAAAGAAACTGTGGTACATTTACACTATGGAATACTACTCAGCTATTAAAAACAAGGAATTCCGAAATTTGTGGACAAATGGATTGAACTAGAAATGATCATAATGAGTGAGCTAACCCAGAAGCAGAGAGACTCAAATGGTATATACACACTTATAACTGGACACTAGCCCAAGGGGCAGGTCCCATGAAAATCTACACCTACCAGGAAAGTGGGATAGAGGTGAGAACATCCTATTGAGACTCTAGGTGAGAAAAATATAAGGGATAGGGAAGTAGGTGGATCCAGAAGGTCTTAGAAACCTACAAGAGGAACATTATGATGGGTGGATCTGAGCCCAGGGGTTCTGCTTGATCAAAGGCACCAACCAAGGACAAAATGTGCAGCCATCATCAAACCCCTACCCATATCTAACCAAGGGATAGAACATTCTCCACAGTTAAGTGGAGACTGGGGACTGACTTCCACAGGATCTCTGGTGCCCCTTATTTGGCCATGTTCCTTCGTTGGGGAGGCCCAATGGCACTCGGAGGAAGGATAGTGGACTACCAAGAAGAGACTTGATACCCTAGCACCAAATTCAAGGGGAGGAGTTCCCCCTCATTAACCGTCATAGGGAAGGGTGATTGGGGTGAAAGTGGGAGGGAGGGAGGAATGGAAGGATGTATGGGATGGGATAGAAAATGAGATGTAATATGAATTATTTTATTTTCAATAAAAATGTGTTTAAAAAAATAAAATAAAATCTTTTATTTTTATTAGGAAAAAAAAGTTGAAAACAATATAAAGTAGATCTGGGAACAGGAAATGAGAACCATTCATTTACACTTTCTTTTATTTTTAATTTTACTTTTTTATTTTATGAGTATGGGTATTTTGTCCACAAGTATGTATGTATGTTCATTACTTTTATGTCTGGTACCATTTGAGGTCATCAGTAGGTGTCAGATTCTCTGGAACCAAAGTTATACATAGTTGTGAATCGTCATGTAGGTGCTAGGGACCAAATGAACGTCCTCTTTAAGAGCAACAAGTACTTTTCACATCTTTTTAGGGCCCAATTTCACTTCCTGAAAATATCCATCTTTTTTTGGAAAAAACAAAAAGCAGTTTTTTAACCTCACTTCTATAACAATGGAAATAATAAAACGTACATAAATGTGCTAATTTGTAAAAAAAAGAAATAATAATGTGGTTGGCATATATGAACATGAAGCATAAAAGACGGGAGTAGATAATACAATAGAAATATGTCACTGCTCTCAGTTATTTTTCTACTCCTGTGAAGAAAAAAAATACCATGACAAAAGCAATTTATAAAAGAAATCATTTAATTTGTAGTTTCAGAGACCTAGAGTCCATGATGGTGAAGTAAAAGCATGGTGACGGAAAGCTGAGAGCTTACGTCATGACTCAAAAATTGGAGACAGACAGAAAGACACTGGAAATGGCCCAAGCCTTTTGAAACCTCAAAGCATATTCTCAGTGATGTACCACCTCCAACAAGGTCACATCTCCTACTCCTTCCTAAACAGTTGCACCAAGTCAAGGCCAAGCATTCAAACACATGCACCTATAGAAGCCATTTTCGTTCAAGCCACCATATTGTTGTCAGTAGATTTAAAAAATAAACCTCTGACTTTTGCACCATAAATGTGTTTAACATTGCCAAAATATTAAGAATATTTTTATGAATATTGTGCTAGTTTGAATAGGAATGACCCTCATAGATTCATGTGCTTGAATTCTTGGCACTATTTGGAGGTGTGGTCTTTTTGGAGTAGATGTAGCCTTGCTGGAGGAAATGTGTCACTATGGGAGCTGTCTTATAAGCTCAAAGACTTAAAGACATAGCCTCCTACTGCATTCATATCAAGATGTAGAACTCTCAGCTCCTCCTCTAGCACCATGTCAGCCTGCATGCCACCATGTTTCCTACCATGATGATAATGGACTAAACCTCTGAAACTATAAGCAATCCACAACTAAATGGTTTCCCTTATAAGAGTTCTTGTGACCATGGTGTCTCTTCACAGTAGTAGAAACCCTAAGACAAATATACTCACTTGTATTGATATGGACAAACTACAGTGATGGTGAAATATAACCATTTGTGGAATACGGTCATCTGAGTAAAGCACTATGGGAACTGTTTGTGCAGTAGTTCTCATTTATCCACGGAGGATACATTTGAAGAACCTCAGAGAAAGTCTGAAATTATGAAACATAACAAACAGTATACATCCACTGAACCATTGTCAAATAATTAATGTCTTTCTATATTTTGTGTCCTGATAACTATTATATAAATGAAGGGTTACTTGAATACAATCACTATGATGGTCCTGAAATTGATCTGTGAGTAAGACCTCATGGACGTTACCACATGTTTTGGGTGAATCACAATCATTCCATTTAAGATGGAAACTCAAAGGGAAAGTGAAAATATAGCTTTCACTCTAAGTATTCTCTTTGTATTGCTACATATGAACTCCTAGAACTTCTCAATGTTTAATGTAACCTAATCTGTGTTTTAAATCCTTAAAATAAATGAGGGTGTTTAAAAATAAATGAAGCTGAATAGCTCCCCTCAAACAAAGCCTTAGCACAATAAGGAATCTGGATGAAACATTTTCCCTTTTTATAGAAAAGTAAACCAAAGAAAGCATTTATTATTGTTATTATTTTTTTTATTATTTAAAACTTTTTGTTACATTTATTAATGTGTTTGTCTTTCTAACTTGGAAATACCTAGGCTCTGGAAATAGAAATTAGGAAGACATAAAAGGGCAAAGGGTTAAGTGCAGCTACCTTACTCTGTTCTCAACCCAGCTCTAGGGCAACTTGTAAGCTATACAATGTTTCCTTTCAATATCCCAAACACATGAGCCTTTTGTCTTCTTCCTTTACCAGAAAAACGATATTTCCACAACATAAACTCTGTCTTAGCTCCTCTGGATCTGCTTTAAAGCCAAACTACCCAGAGCATAAGCAACTACACTTTATTGGAAATGCCATTTGGCTTTATATTATTTGCCATAATCTCCTTCCCAACTGGCCTGATATTTTCTCTTACAGATGCTGTAGGGAGGATTCCAATGCTGAGCGCAAGGTTGGACCAGATTGCCTTAAAGGACCCTTCCAAATACAAGATTCTCTAATTCTCTGATTTAATTTTGATGATTCAATTTTGTGACTTTGGCTATCACCAGATGAAATTATATAGACATTCTGTCTTCCATCTGCCTTCAGATATATGTCAACTTATCTCTATTCAAATTCATCACATCAGTCAATGATTAAGCACTTGTTTGCATTCTATATTCTACATAGTCCTCCTGAGGGCTCTGACCCACAAATATCAGAATAGTCAGAAGCAGTAGGTATAGCTGAGCCAGACAATACTGTTATCATAACTGGAAGACACAAAGGAGTGAAATCATCTCACTCCATAGGCTGACTTTAGACCACTCAATATATAATCTCTTTATTGTAATTTGGTGGCTCTCTTAGATTAGTTAATAGTATAAAAGTCAGGGGGTAAAACAACTTATGATAATTACCAATTACTGAGCTAGTGGATGATTACTACCTATAAGAATAGGAAATTTACACACAGTCTAATTATCATAGCTACTTTCTGTGATGGGGACTAATGTGACAGCTATCCCTATGTTAGCTACAAAACAAATTATAATATTAAGACTTTAAGTTTCCCAAGGTCATATGAGTAGTGATAATGCTAGAAGGCAATTTGACCTTCCAGACAGAAGAGTTTATTTTGACTTGTTATTCTAGAGGAATAAGTACCCATCATGGCAAAGAGGCATGACAGCAAGAACAGGAAGCTGAGAGCTCACACTCTCAACTGCAAGCATGAAGCAAAAAGAGTGAGCTGGGACTGTTGTGAGGCTTTTAATTGCAAAGCCTATCCCTAGGGACATATTTCCTCCAGTAAGGCTCACTACCTCAGCCTCCCAAACAGCACCACCAATTGGCTACCAAGTGTTCAAATATCTGAGTCAATAGGAGACATTGTCATCTACATACAATTACCTCTAAAAATAAAGCTAAGAAACAATGTGTCTCCTGGTAGTTTATGTAGTAGATAGGACATGTTTTCTGTCATCTTGTGATTTAACATCTCTCTGTATTCATGCCTATTCCAAACTTTTCCAAGCATATTTTCTCACATCTCAAAGGAGAATGTCATCTTTGATTTCTCAGAGACAAAAAGAAAGAAAGAAAGAAAGAAAGAAAGAAAGAAAGAAAGAAAGAAAGAAAGAACAAAATTCACATATTTCAATGTTCAGGTCTCTCCACAACAGCATATATGACAGCCTACTGTGAATCATGTCATCACTCAGAACAAACCCTCCTCCTTTACTTTAGATCCTCACTCCTGCCTCACATTTCACTATCAACTGATCCTTTTCTATCCTATTTCTTTTGCCTCATGAAACATTCTAACTCTTTTGGTTTTGGTTTTTGAAAATGTCTCCCTTATGTAGCTCAGGCTGGCTTTAAATTCACATTCTTCTTGCCTCTGCCTTAAGGTGCTGGGATTTGAGGTATGTGCCACTGTGCTCAGCCTTTCTACTGTTTTTTTTTTTTTTTTTTTTATCAGAATGTCCAATTAAAATAACTAACACCTTGACTTGACATCACATCCACATCACCTATTAGTCTATCTCTCTTCTCTATAATTACTCACAAATTATTGAACTTCCCTGTGTCTATTTTTATTCCCCCACTGCTCACATAACAAACCGAAATTTGATTCAGATCCTTCTCACTACACCAAATCAGTTCTCATTAATACCAATTGCCCCCACATAACTAAATCCCCCAACATTTTCATTCCTCTTAGGTGATCTTTAATTAGCTATAGATGCTGCTAATCACTCCCTTCTTTGTGCTTTTCAATTAAAGTATGCTTTCCTAGTTATTCTTTCAAACTTACACCTGTTTTCTATCTGTTTCATTTACCAGAACTGTACTTCTACGAGCCATTATGTGTTCCTCAAGATGAGTATATACTTAGGTAAATATAAATGACTACATTTTCCTCTTAATTTATTTAAAATACATACAACTACTTAAAACTGATAACACTGTCTAGTGGGGTTTCTAAGGTATGTAAATGTAAATGTAAAAAATGTAAAATGTAAAATGTAAATGTAAAAAGTGTAACAAAAGGATAATGGAGGGGAGGTTAATGGACCTATGTGGTTTCAAAGCTCTACATTTTTCATGAAGTGGTTCCATATTAACTCTAAGTAAACTGATATGTTAAGGATGTATATTGTGATCTCTGGGAAACCATTAAAAATCACTCAGAGATAAAGCTTTAAAACATCAGTAGCAAAATAAAAATGGAGTTTGAAAATATTCAAATAACCCAAAAGAAGGCCAGACAGAGCACAGATGAGCCAATAAAAGAGAAGACTGATAGAACACAAAGACTATGAAGATAATCCTAAATTTAACCATGTCCATAGTTATATTAAATATTCATTTTAATGAAGTCCAATTTATCAATCTTTGCCTTTATGAATCAGTTTTTAAGTGGTACAGCTAAGACTCACAGCCAGGAGTAGCATTGGAGTCAATATCTTTACAACTAAGATATTGCTAAGGATTCTTAGCATCTGAATTTCAGGATATCTTAGCAATCAGCACTGCAGAGAGGACAGCATGGGGAATCTGGAAAAGAAAAAGTTCCAGACTCCTTTCTAATGAAAGAACTCGGAGACCCCAAAAGCCTACATCATCAAGTCACACCAGGGCATGCTTCTGTCTTTAGAGTTAACTTTTCTCGCAGTCCTAGTGGATGATCTAAAGGTCTATTCTGGACACAGATGATCACAATATGGAGTTCTGTCTCAGGCAGCTTCAGGAGAACAGGAAATGGATGGAGCTGCTATTCACCCAGTGTAACACCAGCCTCACTGTAATCATTGTTTCTGGACCTATTTGCATACTTTAGCTCAAGTTCAATTAGGACAGTGAGTTTCTTTCAGAGCACTGACTCTACAGTGATTGAGTTTTGGTCAGAATCCAAATTAATCAATGAACCACATGTATATTGAAATTCCCTGAAACTTCTTGGCCTTCTTCCTCCATCTTAATACTACTTCCTGCTACATATGCCATCTATTCCTAGGTCCCATTCTGTTAAACTAATTAACAGTCAGCCTAGGACTTCAAATTTCTCTTTTCTCCCCAATTCCTCCAGTGACCTTGGGTCTTGTTTCCATGGGAACAATTAGCATTTGGTACTATGACTTTTCATTTGACTTCCTTACCAGTAACTTACACAGGCAATTATGACTTTTACCCTACCTTCCAAGCCCCACACACCTCTTCAAAGAGGATTGATTTAAGGTCATCAAGCACATCCATGTTGCTAAGGAACACAATAAAAGTTTTTATTCACTATGCTCCAGCAGTATTGTCATTGCTGAGCACTTTCTTTACCCTCAGCTTCCCTTATACTTGTTCTCTGGTTTATTTTTTACTCTGGCTGCACCCTTCAATCTGCTTTATAAGCTCCTTTTGCTTTTATCAGTCAATTAACTGTTGGTGTTTATTTGAATTGTCTTAGAGTGTCTGCTTTTATCAACACACACAGTGACATGGTTACAATTGCCTATTGCTGTGGCTTCAATGTGGCTTCCGAAGTGAATATACTAGACATTTGATCCTGAATACAGAAATGTTAGGAGGTTGGACCTTTAAGAATCGTTAGGTACACATCGTCTACTCTCACAAATGTTAATACATTATCATCAAAGTGGGCTCTTTAAAGCAAGATACAGTCAACACCCTCTTTCTCTCACACTGTTCTTTTCCATTGTTGCACACTCTTGCTTTTGCTTTCTCCACAATCCAATACCGTATTAGATTATTAGAAAACCCTATAACTCTACTCTTGCTCTAACGTAAATCCACACCTCACATCACCATCAGCGTCACCTTGGTCATACTCTCAGCTTTAAGCCTTTCAATGGGTTCCCCTTTGTGTTAAGGGAAATTTAAAAGTCTATATAGCAAACTGTTGACCCTTGGAATCAAGGAAGCCTGTGATTAGCTGGCCCTAAAACTTGCATTTGCAAATCACAAGGTAGGTGTGTTTGAGCTAACCTCAGTTTCCTTATCTGGAAAAGGAAGATAACAACAAGAAAATAGGTCTAGTAATGTGTTGTAAACATCTGATAAATCTGCATGTGGATAAAGCAATTGGGTGGGCTAGTTATTACTATATGACAAAACTACTGTAGATAGTAGTAACAACAAAATAGACAAGGTTCCAGCCCTGGGGGAGCTGACTTACAATCTAGCCACATCCCTTTCCCAATTGTTGTTCTGTTGCCTCCCCCCTCCCTTACATGCTGCTTCTCAAGCTGCTTTTCTCTACTCTAGGGCATTCTGCTTTGTTTTTTCCTGTCTCAGAAAACAATCTCTCTCAGTCATCTCTTGGCTGTATAACACCCTTTTTTTTTTTTTTTCCAATTTTGGCTTCAAAGACAGTTCCAAAAGTGCCAGAACTAGATGATATTCCCTTTAGCTCTTAGCTTTCCCTTACCTTAGCTCATTTTGATATGTATATATGTGCATCAGAATGCTCTAAATATTAAACATCGGAATTTATAGGTCTAGTTTACCAGTGCCAATGCCAAACATACATTTGACACATACAGGTAAAAAAAAATTTATAAAAATAAGGGAGTTAATAAATAGCACAAAGACACTATTACCACAGATACCTTTATCACAGTAGCATTAGAGTGATGGTTTATGGGATGAGTACTTATATGTAAACTCATTATCACCATGTATCTTGCATTCTATAAGCTAAAATGTCTTGAACATCACAAATCATCAATAAGAACCTTTCCCTTGTACACTTGAAAATAAAAAATGCATTAATAATAATTAACTTCTAGCAGCTATTACTTGAACTTGTAACTATGCATGCTTATTGTCATTTTGCTTTGTAATAATGGGAAAACATTTGAGTAACAACTCACAAGAGTAATCAGTGCTAGCCAAATTATTAAAACAATAATAACAACAACAAAAACAGCTATCATTTTGCCAGAGATATTGGCATTATACCATAAAGTAGAACCCTAGCTGTACTCCATCTTATTGAAGAAACATTTGCATGGCTCTCTCCTAAGAACAATTAATGTTATAGATATACACACTGTTGTAAGAGAGAATAATAAGCTATGCCACTCAGGAGAGTTTCAGAAATAATTAAAAACATTAGTGAGCTGTCTGACCAGAAATGCACTTGGCCATCAAAGAAACATGCTAAGGCCAGCAGTGATGAGTCTGCCAAAAGTTGACAAACCTTCCCAGCCAAGTTTTGGCATCTATCAAGTTTCATAGCTGGAAAGATCCTTCAGTATTTTGAAAGATGTATTCAAATATGGCAAGTCCCTCTAACTCCAAGACACTCCTCTTCAGAATTACAACTGAAACATATATGGTACACACATGCTTTTCATCAAAAAAAAAAAAAAAAAAAAAAAAAAAAAAAAAAAAAAAAACTTCAATTAAGCAATAGTTAAAATAGTCAATAATAAGGGTTTTCTTCATAATCCCCCTCTATTCTCTTGCAACCCAATGCTCCTTGAGAGGAGAGTAGAAAGATAGTGTTAGAGCCCAAGAAACCCCTTATAGCTGAAATAATTGAATCTCTGCCCGGGTAGAGATATAATATTCCAATTGGACCAGTTTAATCACCTTGCCAAGGAACCACCCATAGAAAAGCTGGCTGATCTTAAGCTATGCTAAAGAGATAGGAAAGATAGTCCTTTAATGAGATACTATGATTTTTCCTTCCCAGAATTGCTACCCTTATTGCAGTATCTTACCATATCTTACTGTATTTGCAGTGTACAGCCATATAGCCTCATAAATCTGCTAATCCTTTATTCTGAAAAGAAGTAGCATTATCTCTTTTTTCTGAGCATCCTTTGTATTACAGTTATTTTTCTATTGCTGCTATTAGACACTATCACCAAGAAAACCTACAAAAGAGTCAGTTTGGGGCTAATAGTTTCAGAGGGTTAGTGTCCATGGCTATCATTGCTGCAAGCACTGCAACAGACAGTCAGGCATGGCAGTGGAGCAGTACCAGAAAGGTTACATCTTGATCCACTAGCATGAGACAGAGAGAGAAATACTGGGAATGGTACCTAGTGACACAACTCCTCCAACAAGGCTATACCTCCGAAACCTTCCCAAAACAGTTCCAACAACTAGGGACCAAATATTGAACTATATGAACCTATGGGGCCATTCTTCAAACCACTATACTTTGCTTACCATTTTGCATTTCCCCTACTTTTGTTGCTTCCAGGTTCTTTCCCTAAAGCCTCCCTCCATGCCACATGCTACTTATCTACCATGTGCCCAACATCCATGGAAGCTAAAAATGTCTAGTGTTTTTCCTTTTTTCCTCCTCCAGACACCAATGGAGTTTACCGTTTATCTACTCTGGATTCTTTCTTTTCCTTTTTCTTTTTCCTTTTCTTTTTCTTTTTTTTCTTTTTTCTTTTTTTTTTTAAATTCTGACAAACTTGCCCTTCTCTTATACACCATATTTAAAACCCTAAGAAGGGATTTCAGCTGCCCCTGTGTCAGTATCTGGCCTGGAAATCAGAAATTAGAACCATAACAACACATGAATTACTTGTTATAGCAAGAATACTTCAGGCTCTTTAGTGAACAGATTTTACATCTTTGTACAACTAATGTTTCTTCTGGGGACTTTTGTTGTTCCATCTATAAGAAGAAAGAATGGTTTAAATGCATCCTACCATATCATAAAAATACATGGCTCAGAAGACCTCAGCACATACAGAGGTCATGCCCCAGAGTACCCACCATCAGATCTATTCTGCTCTATATCTCATATACCTACAGTCCAAAGGAATGTAACCTGAAAAACCTTATAAGACTCTAAGTAGTTTCAGAGATTCTGATGCCACTTTAAGTTGTTACACAAAATCAGAATATTCTTGTGACAATGTCCTCACCTTTTATTATCATTGATATTTTGAAATTATGGTATAATTATGTAATTTCTATCTTCCTTTTTCTCTCTTCAAATCCTTTCATATACCTATGCTTGTGTCTTTCAAATTCATGGCCTCTTTCTTCATTAAATGTGTGTGTGTGTGTGTGTGTGTGTGTGTGTGTGTGTGTGTGTGTGTTCCTAAATTCATACATACAGCCTGCTTAGCATGCCTAATGCTATGTGTATGTATATGCTTTCAGGGTTGACCATTTGGTATTGGATAACCAATTGGGTTACTCTCCCTTAATGGAAACTATTTCTCTTGCCTTTAGTATTTCTTAGTTGCCTATAGTTCTTTGTTTAAGATTTAGACCTCATAACCTTTCCCCAGTGCACATTAGCAAGTCTACTGGGTATAGCTTCTGTCATAATACCTATGAACCACAAAAATGAGAATGACACAATGATGCTTGTGGACCTCTGCTTTTTAAGGTTGACTTTGAACATTTCCAGATATCCAGTTGAGCTTGGTATATTAAGACAGACTCACTTTCTCAGTGGGGTTCTCTCTTTGCCTACTCTGGGGACCCTTCCCCCAGATTCTCTGAGGAGCATCACATAGCCCTAAGGAAAGGTTACAGGTCCCACTGTTTTCTGTTAGAACCTATTCAGCAAGCACCTGGGGATTCCTGGAAATACTCACCCTATGCTAAGGAGTTCCTAGCCTTCAGTAAATAATCTTTAATCATACCTAGAAGTTCTTCCCCCACCCATAGTATAATTAAATATTGTGTTCTCCTTCTTGTGATAGGACTCCATGCTACTGCATGTAAATGAGGCACTATATCTCTGCATGTAAATCAAGTATCCTGGCACCTCTAGCCCTAGTGAATCAGACACATTCACCTACTATCCTCTTCCCCACTGACCAAGGTTTATAAATCCCTGGTTCACAAACAAAGGTTGTTTGGCTTATTCTCTCATACACATGCCATTCTTCCACGATGACCATCTGAGACTCCATTTAATCTGGGGTGCGGGGGGAGAAATGATAATAGACACCTGGGGCTTGAGTGCCAGTGGTCAGGCAATGATGGTGGAATTGCCTTGGGAGCTGCTGAAGCTTGCTCCATCATGGCAAGATTAATGCAGGTCTGTATCTCACCAGATTTGCCTTCTAGGTGGTTACAGGCATCCATCCACCCACATCCTTTGCTGTGCTTAGCACAGTAGCTTAACTAAAGTCTGTAACACTTTTAGTATCATCATGGGCTTGTTGAGCTCCTGAGTTTCCACTGCCATCTGATACCAGCAGTCACATTCTAAAAGAGTTAGCTAACTATAACACTCAGAGGACAACTCTTTTCACTATCAAAGCAGGCTTTGCCCTGAGTGCTCTAAGCCACCCCTGAGCAACAAATGGTACTTTTGACCTCAAGATCTGTCTGTTCTCATCTAGAAGCAAGCAGCACCTGGACTTGCCCCCCTGACATAGAAGCCAGGCAACTTGTCAGATGCTGAACAACAAACATGAGGGGTGTAGCAGTGGCTCACATACCTTGGCAGTAACCAAAAACTCTCTAAATAGACTTGATACCCACTCAAGAAGAAGGATTAGATATCTATCAAACTTCCTAGGGTTAGTGCAGTCATGAATCTTGAAGGAAGACCTACAATCACCACTCTACTAAACTAGCATAATCCATAACTACAGTCCAAATGTTTGTCCTTATACCCACATAAGGGTAGTCCTTATGGCTACAAGAAAAGGTCTGGTCTTTTTTTTTTTTTTTTTTTTTTTCCACAAGACCATTACAGAAAAACCACAAGCAGTAAAAATGAAGAGATATGAAGGCCAGTGCCCAAAGACAGATCTACAACATAGCATCAAACTTTATCTAGAACTCTTTCCTTCTATGCTTTATTTACTAGATTTTTAAAAATGAAGTATTTTTTATATACTGTAAGATCCAGCAACTAAATGGGTTATTGTGTGAGCCAGCTCTCACTGTGAAAGAAAAAAACTACAAAAATAAGTGTGAGGTGACAAGTTTTGAATTGAAGGTATCAATATTGTAGCTGAATGCAATATGGTTGCATCTTGGTAAATACAAAGCTAAAAGCAACCACAAGTAAGAAACAAAACATAGAAAATGATTTAATAGAGCAACAGCAAGTAAGAAGAACAAGGAAGTTTTTCCAAAGCAATGCCATTCCCAGAGAAAGTAACTCTATAGAGATTTTATGTGTATATATGGGAAAGCACTTTAAAGATGGGCATATTTCTAACTATATTCAGTCAGTTAAGGAGAATACTTCTAAGCATCCTAGGTTTAAGTTCAAAATTCAAGAAAAAGATTGTGAAATGCTTTTTGCCATGCTTAGTTCAAGGTCATGCCACACATTCAAAAAGGTAAACTAGAGTAAAGAATTCTTAGGGTACATATGCTACTTGCATTTTAATGTTGGCAAGCAGGAACACCTGTAAGTATGTTCAGTCTGTACAGTAGAATTTAGCTTAAAATTGAAGATACTTTGAAGGTAGGTTAATGTAGGAATTTGTCCCCAAATGTTATTTTTTATCTTGGTGACATCCTGGCTCTAAAAACTACAAGAGCTACATGTTGTTGGGTGCTTCTGGAAAGGTCAAAGTCTGGTGTATCTGGATAGCCAACTGATGACAGACTCCCTTTCCCAGTGGGGTTCTCTCTTCCCCTGATCTGGAACCAAAAAAATCCTCTAAGGAGCTTCACATAGCCTTCAGGGAAGATTCCAGGCCTGGCCCTTTCTTGATAAGAAAAGCGGTTTAGCAAACACCTGGGGATTCCCGGCATACCCAACTCTGTACTAAGAAGATCCAGCCTTAAGCAAATGACCTTTAACTATACCTAGACATTCTTCCCCACCCATAGGATAATTAAATACTATGTTTTCCTTCCTGTGATAGGACCTGTGTTACTGCATGTAAATGAAGTACTGAACCACTGCCTGTTAGTTAAGTCTTTTGCCATCCTTTGCCCCAGTGAATCAAATACATTCACCCACAAAACCCTCCCAACTGCTCAAGATTTGTAAATAAAGGCCCCCTGGTGTTCTCTCTCTCTCTCTCTCTCCTCCTCCTCTTCCTCCTCCTCCTCCTCCTCCTCCCTCCCTCCCTCCCTCCCTCCCTCCCTCCCTCCCTCCCTCCTGCTTGCCATTCCTCCACCATGACTATCTGAGATTCCAGTTATTCTGGGGAAGAACTGCAGCTGGATGCCTGGGGCTTGACTGCCATTCAAGGTAGTCAAAGCAACAACGGCAGAGGTTTTCCATTGCTTCCAGATAAGTGCTGATCACTGGTGAAGAGCTGCCAGGCTTACCTGACCTGCCTTCTGGCTGGTTTCAGGCTTCAGCCAGCTTTCTCTACAGTGCTGTAACACTTTTGGTATCATGAGGGGCTTGTGGAGCTCCCGAGTCTTGACTTCTATCGGGAGCCAGCAATCTCATTCTAAAAGAGCTAAACTGTAATATCCAGTAGAAACTCATTTTCCACCACCTCCAGTAAGACCAGAAACCTGGCCTAATGCCTGGGCCTCAGACTTCATTCTGAGCACTCCAAGTCACCCTGAGAGAGAAACAAGACTTTGAGATCAAAGGTCTCAAGTTCTGTCTGTTCTCATCCAGAAGCAAACAGCACCTGGACTGATCCACGGGACAAGAAACCCAAGCCACCCACCAGATACTGAACAACAATATGTTATGTATAGATGTTTATGCTGGCTATTTTTTGTTGTTGTTGTAAATATTTATTATAGTTCATGCTGAATATATAAAATAACATAAACTTTTAGTTGTACAAGGTATATTTATCAGTCATCAAAGCCATATTTTCTTTTTTTTAATTAATTTGTTCTTGTTACATCTCAATGTTTATCCCATCCCTTGTATCCTCCCATTCTTCCCTCCCTTCCATTTTCCCATTATTCCCCTCCCTTATGACTGTTCCTGAGGGGGATTACCTATGCTGGCTATTTTTATGTCATCTTGATACAAGCTAGGGTCATTTTGGATGAGGGAACCTCAATTAAGACAATACTCTAAGCAGATTGGTCTGTGTTGCATTTTCTTGACTGATGATTGATGTAGAAGGGCCTAGTTTACTGTGTGTAATACCACCCCTGGTCAGTTGGTCCTGGATGCTATAAGAAATCAGGGTAAAGCTGGGTGCAGTGGCACATACCTGTAATCCCAGTACTCTGGGAAGCAAAGGTAGATGGACCTGTGTAAGTTTGAGGGCAGCCTGATCTACAAAGAGAGTCTAGGACATCCAATGTTATACAGAAAAACCCTGGCCTAGAAAAAAAGGTGGGGGAGAAACCAAGGTGAGCATGCCATGAGAAGTAAGCCAGTAAACAGTGTTCCTTCGTGGCTTCTGTTTCAGTTTCTGTCTCTAGGTTCCTGCACTGACTTCCCTGGATGATGTGCTGACTACAAGCTATAAGACGAAAGAAACTCTTTCCTCCCCAAGTTGCTTTGGTCATAGAGTTTATCACAGTACTAGAAACCAAACCATTGGGGAGAAATGGGGAGGAGACTTGTTCAGATACAAAGAGGCAAAGAACATGATAAAAATTAAAATGGGTGGTATGAACAAAAATGGATGAATTTAGAAAGGCGTCCTCTTGTAACCATCATAGTAAAGATGGCCTTAGGATTTCATTTTCTTTTATTTTAAAAAAAATTAAGTAATTTATTCATATTATATCTCAATTGTTATCCTCTCATTTGATTTTTCCCATTCCCCCTTTCTCCTTCCTCTATCCTATTCCCCTCCTCTAGGTCTGTGACAGAAGTGGACCTCGTTCCCCACTATAAGATCACAGCCTATCAGGTCTCTTCCTGGTAGCCTGCTTACTCTTCCTCTGAGTGTCACCAGGCCTCCCAACCAAAGGGAAGTGTTCAAATGGGGGGCACCAGAGTTCGTGTCTGAGTCAGTCCCTGCTCTCCATACAAACGATGTAATTTTCAACTGATATTAGAGGCACGTGGAGAGATAAATGACAAAGGAGCTATTTGCATGGTCTTAAATGGCTCCCCTATATTTTATTCACTGACTTCAAGGACATAATAGTACACCATGAATAAAGCATATGACGTTTTTTACCTGATCATTAAAAACACCTTTATCATGGTTGGTAAAATGGTTCAGCATACAAAGGTGCATACCACCAAGCCTAAAGACATGGGTGGTGGTAAGAGGAAATCTACTTTTAGAAGTTGTCCTTTGACTTTCATTTGCATAGTAGTGAGAGGCAGTACCCCAATATGTTTCTCTGCATGTATTTTTCTGATATAGACTTCTACTTTTTCTGAGAGTCTCACTTGATTCTAATTATGGAGAACGTCAGAGAAATCAACGAAAGCACATTCCACAAATAAAAAATAATCGATGTTTTTAAAAATGTCAATACCATGAAAACAAACTAAGGCTAAAAATGATAACAGATTAAAGAAGACCAAAGAGACATGACAAATAATTACAATACTTATGATTTGACTGAATTCTATGTAGGAGTGACAAAGACACACACACACACACACACACACACACACACATATATGTATATTAAAGTTTGTATAAATATTCATCAGCCTTTCTCTGAGATAGAGAAGACAATAAAATCAATTGTGACAAATAAGATATTTGTGAAGGATGAAGTTAGGTAAAGTGCAATTAGAAGTTTTCTAGACAGTTCTTGCCATTCTCTTGTAAGCTTGAAATAACTTCAAGAAAAAGGTACAAAAACTTTCTTAGCATTGATAGCTTAATCATGTAAATCACACTTTAAAGCACTTTTTTTCATAAAAACAATGTATTAGAAAATGCTTTTTACTCAAGTGCATTTGTTTTCCTTGCTGTAAAAAGAATGATGACAAGAGATGTGAGAAACAACAAACTTCAAACCATTTCATTAATATTAAAAAGAAGCGAGCTACGACAGTGTTAACCTACAATCGTAGTACTCAAAAGGTTGAGGCAAGAGGATTGACACAAGTTTGAGGTTGACTTTGTAGAGTAAGGTATCTCAAAATCAATCCAATATGGGAATGGAAGAGAGTTTTTAGGTAAAGTATACTTGCTACTCATTCAAACAGCCTGGGTTTTGTTCTAAGAATGCACATAGCAATGCACAACCATCCACAGATGCAGTTGCAAAGGCTCTGAGATCCACATATGATTCTGTGGGCACCAGGTAGACATCTGGTACACAAATGAGGAAAAACACTCATACACATAAACTAAAATAAAATTTAAAAATAATAAACAAAACAAACACACACATTTGCTTTTATGCTAACTAGCCTTTTATCTTTTTCTTAAAGTCACTGGGTTGCCATTGGTTGAGCTCTCAGTACTTTATTCCTAGGAAAACAAATAGAATACAGGATGTGGTGACTAGCATCTATAATCCCAGCACTGGGATGCATGAGGCACCAGAAAAGGAAGCACAGTGGTGAATTAAAAGACAAGAAGACTGATGTTTAAGTCCCAAATTCTCTTACTTGTGTATGAATCTAGCCATGGCTTCCCCTTCTACACAATGGAGGTAAGGATAAATGAAGAGCACAAAAGTGTCTGCACCTGCTATGAACAACTTTCTACACGTATGTAAGCAGTCATCTTGCTTATGCATGGTTATGTGAGCCTTATAGTAAGTGATAGACTTGGCCTTCTACCTGTCTTTATGCATAATATCTTTAAAACTAAGGAAAAGCAGAGGAAGAGGACCCTTCTGCAGATTACATGTAGTCCTACAAGGAATAGAACTGAACATTCACTCTTAAAGCCGGGCATACATTGTGCAGGAATTTCCTCTAAATTTAAGACCAAAACAAAATTTTATCTTGGAGGGAAGTTTATTAAGATACAGGATGTTCTAAATGGAGGTGAAAAACCTTCCGTCTTGCAGAATATTAAGAGAAAATTGCAAAGAAGGTCCCTACTGCAAAGAAGCTCCTTAAAGTATAGGATGGTCTAAAGGGAGGTAAAATATACCAGAAAGGGACGTTTCTTAGTTAGGGTCTCTATTGCTTTAATGAAGCACCCTGACCAAAGCGCAAGTTGAGGAGAAAAAGGTTTCTTTGGCTTACACTTCCAGATCACTATTCATCATCAAAGGAAGTCAAGACAAACTCAACCAGGACTGAAACCTGGAGGCAGGAACTAATGCACAAGCCATAAAGGGGTGCTACTTATTGGCTTGTTCAGCTTACATTTTTATAGAACCCAGGACCACCAGCCGAAGGATGAAATCACCTACAATGAGCTGGGCCTTCACCAATCAATCCCTATTTAGAACATTCCTTAAAAATTGATCTTCTAGATGTATTTCCTCAATTGAGGTTCCCTCCCTTCAGCTGACTCTAGTTTCTGTGTCAATTTGTCATAAGTCTAGCCAGCGTAGAAACTCATTTGGTGAAGGAAATAAGCAACTCAAAGATTTCAGGAAGCCCCTGAAACTGACCAGATGCACTTGGCTACACACCTTTCTCTCCAAGCATATGTAAACAGTAAGGACTGCTAAAAGATACTCTTAGATCAGACAAACTGCCTATAGTACTTTTAGACAAGCTGACCAGCTTGGTGGGAAGATTACTCTCCACCATGTTGAGCTGCCTGTAAATTGCACAGTGTGCTCAAGGTTTCCAGCTTTTGTTTTACCCATGTTGAGGTAAGCTTTTGGTGACACAGTTGTTCTTGGATCATTTCTGCTCCTGTAAGTGATCCCTCCCATATATTCCTCTAAACGCCCACAATAAAACACATTCGCTCACTTAATTGGCTTTTGGTAGTATCTGTATTTTGGGCTATTGTTCCCTGTCTGGGGTGAGTAGACATTTGTTCACGTGTCCCAAGGTACTGAGTCACACAACAGCATGGTGACAAATGAGTGTAATTCTAGTCCCTGAGAGACTGAAGCTGAATGACACACACAGCTGTATGGTGGCCGCCAGGCCAGTTTTGGTCAAATAACATAATACAATTCTGTAGGAGAAGAAAAGAAGCATAAGAAGAAGAGGAGGAGGAGGGAGAGAGAAAGAAGGAGGAGGAAGAAAAAGAAAGAAAGAAAGAAAGAAAGAAAGAAAGAAAGAAAGAAAGAAAGAAAGACAGGAAGGGAACTCAAATCATGAGCAGGAACTAATGAAATGAACATGGAGAAACGCTGCTTACTGGCTTGTTGCTCAAGGCTTGCTCAACCTCCTTTCTTAGACAGCTCAGGACAAATCTCAGGATCAGCTGCCAAGTGGTTGCCCTACCCACACAGGGCTGGGCCTTCTCACATCAATCATTAGCTAAGAAAAAAAAATCCTTTACAGACTTGCCTACATGTTTCCTTCTTTGCTTGTTTTTTCTCAATTGAAGTTCCTCTTCTCAGCTAATTCATTGATAAAAATAAAACAAAAACAAAAGGAAAACAAAACAAAAAAAAAAACAAACAAAAAACCCAAAAAACAAACAAACAAACAAAACAAACAACCAAGATGCCCAGTAAGTTACATTAGGACCCTTTTCCACTACTGTGTCTAAACTTTTCAAAGTAATGATTATGTTGGTCCAGAGAGTGACAGCATAGGAAACATGTCTCATATCCCCATCTAAAGATTTCTTATGTAACTTTCAGACCTATTTCTTCACTTACAGACAAATGCTTTTTTTTTCTTCCTGCTAGACCCACAGAACTAGTCTTACTGTGAAAGAGTGAGAACCAAATTGTGTTCTACCATCAGTAGCAATGATTCCATCACTTACACTCTGACTGATGACTCTTATTCCTGGGGAGATGGTGAGATAAAGCAACAACTTACAGATTAATAGTCATCTATTTTTCAGACTTAAAAAACTTGTGGCACAATTGACTTGTCAATAAATGCTTGTACTTAGTACAAAGCAACTAATGTCCTGATACCCAAACATTTTTAAGTCACTTTGCATACCGAGTCTTATGTACATCTTTGTTCATAATAATTTTCCTTAGTTATGCTTCCAGTCTCATAGAAGGAAGAAACATGACACAAATAATAAATAAGTTTGGAAATAAGGGCTGCTTTTCTAATTTCTAACTTCAATGCTTTAGGCCCCTATTCCTCAGAATGGCCATCTGCAAAATAAAAATAAAGATGTACATGACATACAGTTAAAGGTCTATTAAAATATTCAACATTATATAAATTCAAGATAACAATGTGACATTCATGATTATACTTATTAAATTTATTTAAATTGATACATAAAACAAAAATGATAGTTATTAATGTGACACTAATTAATACATTAATATATAAGGCTGTTGTATAATGTATAAATTAAGATAAACATTTGTCTACTCAAACACTTACCATTTTCTTTTTGGTGAAAAATGTCTAAATTGTTCCCTTTAGTTTTCTGAAATATGCAATCTGTCCTGGTTGGATATTGTCAACTTGACACAGGCTACAGTTATGTGAGAGGAAGAGCTTCAATTGAGAAAAATGCCTCTATCAGATTGCCTATAAACAAATATGAGGGGGCATTTTCTTGACTAATGACTACTGTAGGAAGTCCCAGCCCATAGGCGGTGCCACCCTGAATAAGTAACCCTGAGTAACACACAGGGGAAAAGCCAGTAAGCACTGGTCCTCCATGGTGTTTGCTTCAGTTCCTATCTCCAGATTCCTATCTTGGCTTCCCCAGTAGTAGACTGTTACCTATAAGCCAAATAAACCCTTTCCTTCCCAAGATGCTTTTGGTCATTGTGGTGGTTTGAATAGGAATGGCCCTCATAGACTCAAGTGTTTGAATGCTTGGCCCATAGGGAGTGGCATTTTAGGAGGTGTGGCCTTATTAGAGTAGATGTGGCCCTGCTGGAGGAAATATGTCTCTGTGGGGGTGGCATTGGAGTCTCAGAAGCTCAAGCCAGTCTTCTTCTACCTGCCACCAAATCTGCATGTAGAATTCTCAGCTCATTCTCCAGCACCATGTCTGTCTGTATATTGCCATGTTTCTCACCATGACAATAATGGATTAAATCTCTGAACTGTAAGCCAGCCCTTAGGAATATTTTCCTTCATAAAAACTTCCATAGTCATGGTGTCTCTTGTAAGCAATAGAAACTCTAAGATAGAAGTTGGTACCAGGGACTAGGGTATGGCTTTGATTGGTCAAATCATGCCTTTTTTAGAGGAATGTGGACTTTGGACTTTAGATTAGAAAAGCCGTTGAACACTTTAAGTGGTGCTGAATGGGTGATTTGAACTGTGTGAGCCTGGCTCTAAGGGTTTCAGAGAAGAAAAATATTGTTAGTATGTGGCCTAGAGACTGTTCCTGTGATGTGGTGAAGAATGTGGCTACTTTCTGCCCTTGTCCAAACACTCTGCCTGAGCCTAAATTGAAGAGTTTTGGATTATGTTGGCAAAGGAGATTTCAAAACAGCCTAGTATTGACTCTCTTGTGGTTATTAGTGTTTACTCTTATGCAGACTTATAGTGAAAAGGAGAAAGCTGAGCAAGGAAAAATATAAAATGTACACTTTGAGAAGATACCCCGGGAAGCATAATGTAGCTAAATTCTGTGTTCAAGGAGATAAAACAGATTAAAGAAAAGCCTGATGTTAAATGGAATAATGGGAGTGGTGACCTCAGGGCAAGACTCTACCTAACTTGTAAAAAGGAATTAGAGAAACTTTAAACCCCTTCCCAGAACTAGCCAATGGTCAGAATATTCTCCACAGTTGAGTGGAGAGTGTGATATGACTTTCTCACGTACTCTGGTGCCTCACATTTTACCATGTCCCCTGGAGGGGGAGACCTGGTGGCACTCAGAGGAAGGATAGCAGGTTACCAAGAAGAGACTTGATACTCTATGAGCATATAAAGGGGGAGGAGGTCACCCTCAGTCACAGTCATAGGGGAGGGGAATAAGGGGAAAATGGGAGGGAGGGAAGAATGGGAGGATACAAGGGATGGGATAAACATTGAGATGTAATATGAATAAATTAATAAAAAGTAAAAAAAAAAGTTTAGGTCCTGGTGCTGTGGTGTATGCCTTTAAACACAGCACTCAGAAGGCAGAGGCTGCTGCATCTCTGAGTTCTAGGGGAGCCTGATCTACAGAGCAAGCTGAGGACAGCCAAGCTTAGGCAGGGAAAGCATCAAAACCAGAAAGCTAGTGAAGATGTAATTAAACAAGGGGTAGTGAAAAAGGGCACATTCTAACCCCGGCAAGCAGCAAAACTTGATAACTTCAGTCACATGATTCTGGCTTTAGTGTCAAAGACAGAAGAAAGGATTTATATAATCTCCCTATGTGATTAAGGAAAGCTGCTGAGGCCAGGCATGTGTCAGGAGTGTCCCTACAGGGAAGCCTAGAGAGGCCTTTGTGTGAAACTGTGAAGATGAAGCCTTCATGGCCTTAGAGATACCAAACTGCTTGTGGTGTCAAAGTCATGGGATTCCTGCCCCAAAATCCTGCTAACGGGGTATGGAAACATCTAAAGAGAAAGAAGTGTATTGCAGTCTGACAAAGCTGAAAGGGACTGGAGATCTGAAGAGCACTTTGACATCAGACTTGGAGATGCAGAGTTTAGAGTTTGCCCAGCTGGTTTTTTTTTTTTAATCCTTTTTTGGTCTAGTATTTTCTCACTATGCTTCTTTCCTCCCATTTGGAATGGTAATGTGCATCCTGTGCCATTATATATTGGAAGTATATGGTCTGCTTTTTTATTTTGATTTTACATTGGATTTCAGTTAAAAAAAATTGCATGAGTCTCAGAAGAGACTCTGCACTTTGGGCTTTTAAACAAGTTTGAGACTGAAGGGAGTAGCACTGTTAGGGGGATGTGTCCTCATTTAAGTAGGTGTGTCCTTGCTAGAGGAAGTGTAACTCTGTGGGGGTGGGCTTTGAGATCTTAGAAGCTCAATCTAGTTCTCTCCCTACTGGCTGTGGACCAAGATGTAGAACTCTCAGCTCCTCTAGCATTGTCATGTTTCCTTCCATGACAATAATGGACTAAACCTCTGAACTTAAGCCAGCCCCAATTAAATATTTTCCTTCATAAGAGTTGCCATGATCATGGTGTCTTTTCACAACACTAACAATGACATACAGTTATGGTGTTTATCACAGCAGTAGAACCTGAACTAAGACAAAAATTGGTAGCAGAACACAGTATGATATTATCAATTATGGATCTACTGTGCAGTGGTACACCATAGATTCTTACAACTACCTAGCTCATTAATGAGCCTTTCCTTATCACTCAACAGCTATATTGTCCGTAGTCTCTGGTTACCACCATTTGATTCTTAATTTACATAAAGTCAACTTTTTAAAAAATATCCATTTATTTTATGAGGATGTGTGTGTGCCTGATTGTATATATGTTTTCTGAGCCCAAGGTAATCAGAAGAAACACTGGCTACCTTAGAACTGGAGTTAGAGAAGGTTGTGACCTGTCATAAGGGAATTGAACCTAGGTCCTCTGTAGGATCAACAAGTGATCTTAAACACAGAGCCATCTCTGCAGCCCCAAGATGAACTTTTATAGATGCTTTATATGGGTGAGATTATATGGTAAGGGTACTTGACTTTATCTGCCTTATTTCCCTTAACATAAGGATCTCCATTTGCATCTACAATGACATAAATAACAGAATCCTATTCTGCTTAATTGTTTGAGAGTATCCATTGTGTGTATGTGTCCTATTTTTATTCATCAACTGAAGGACACTTATGTTGTTCCCATTTCTTTCCTTTTTATAACATTGAATGAACATGGGCGTGTAAGTATACTTTGGATAAACTAAATTGATTAACTAATTTAATTTCTTTTGCATATATGTCCAGTAAAAGTGTTGCTGGATCTTATTTTTGCTCTGATTTTAGTTTTTTTAAAAACCTCCTTACTGTTTTATTTCCTAATGTTTATACTCATTTTATATTCCAACAGTTTGCAAGGATTCTCTTCTTTTTTTCTTTGCCAGAATTTCTTATCTTTAGTTTTTTTGATGATAGCCTTTCCACAGAGGTGAAGCAATGTTTTATTGTGGCTTTTTCAGTTCCCTCGTGATGAGTGATGTTGAACATGTTTTCATGTACGTATTGGGCATTTTTATGTATCCTTTTGAGAAATGTCTGTTTTATCTACAGCCTTTTGAAAATGAGTTTGTTTGGTATGTCCCTAAAGATTTGCTGGAGTATCTTATGTAATCAGATTATTAATCTTTTTTCAGATATATACTTTACAAATATTTTATCTCATTCTGTAGTGGGCAAGCATTTTAACTGTCAACTTGACACAATCTAGAATCACCTGGGAAAAGAGTGTCAATGAGCCTAGGTCAAGTAAGCCTGTGAGTGTGTCTGTGAAGAATTACCATGATTACCTTAATTGGTATAGAGAGACCCAGTCTGAATGTGGGTATCAATATTCCTGGTATTGGCATCTTGGCCCGCATAACAGAAGAGAAAACTAGCTGAGTATCGAGCATGCATGCATTCATTTCTCTCTTCTCTTGACTGTGGTGTGACTGAGTGCTTTCTGTTCCTGCCTTGACATCCCCACAATGAGGGACTGTCATCTACAATTGCAAGCCCAAAAGCACTCTCTTCCCTAAGTTACTTTTTAATCTGGACATTTTATCACAGAAACACAAATGAAGCTAGGAGTCCCATTCCTCTTTTCACTCTCTTCATTGTTGCCTTTGTTATGCAGAACCTTCTTAGTTTTGCTTTCTTTTCCTGTAATTTTAGGGGCTTATTCAAAAAACTCCTTTAAATGTCTTTCCCAAATCCTTGCCATTCCAAGTGTCCCAAAATATTTCCAATATATTTTCTTATAATAATGTCAGATTTGGGCCCAGGGGTCCCACTCAAACTAAGGCACCAGCCAAGGACAATACAGGTGGTAAACTTTAAACCCCTACCCAGATCTAGCCAATGGGCAGAGCATTCTCGACAGTTGAGTGGAGAGTGGGATATGACTTTCTCACGTACTCTGGTGCCTCACATTTGACCATGTCCCCTGGAGGGGGAGACCTGGTGGCACTCAGAGGAAGGATAGGAGGTTACCAAGAAGAGACTGGATACCCTGTGAGCATATACAGGGGGAGATAATCCCCATCAGGAACAGTCATAGGGGAGGGGAATAATGGGAAAATGGGAAGGAGGGAAGAATGGGAGGATACAAAGGATGGGATAACCATTGAGATGTAACAAGAATAAATTAATAAAAAATTAAAAAAAATAATGTCAGATCTTACCTTTAAATCATTAATACATTTTAAATTGAGTTTTGTCTATTAAGAAGTAAGGATCTTGTTTTGTTTTTCTGAAAAGACTGTCCTTTCTCCAATGTATGTCTCAGCACCTCTGCTACAACGAAGTTGGCTACAAATGCATTAACATCTAGTGTTCTGTCTCACTGGTGTATTTTAATTTGCATCAGTCCCATGATGTTTGAATACTACAAGATTAGGAACAAAACTGAAGGACTCAAAAAGCCCACACTAACCCTGAGATAATTCATAGATATGCAAGTGATATGCCTTGAATACACAGAAGGTGTTTAAGTCCAAGAAAAAAATATAATATGGTATGTTAACACCCTGGTGTGAGAATTTAATGTATTAACTTTCTACAAAAACTAATGAAATGTAGCAACTTATTAAAATAACAGAAGGCATGGTAAGAAATAAGACAGCAGAAGATGAAGTAATAACTTTTAAAACCTTAGAAAGTGAATCAGAAGGAAAGGAATACAAGAAGTCACAAGAAGTTTCAATAGACAAACAAACACAGTTTTCTCCCCAGGGCTCCCAGAAAAAACACAGTTGCAACACTACCTTGTATTTAGCCATCAAGTTCTGTGTTGAATTTCTGATGCAAACTTAATAAATTTGTGTTGTTAGAAGTCACTGAATTTGTGTCAATTTATTTAAACAAGGTAGGAAATGATCATTAGCACAATTCATTTCTTTGCCTTTTCTTTCTTTTAAAAGCCACCTGCATTCCCTGGAGCCTAGACCCTTCCTCTATATTCACACTCAACAACACTGAGTCTCTCTTCAGCAGCTTGTCCATCATCCCATCTTTTTATAGCTTCAACCAGAAGAGGTTCTTCTGAGGCTAAGAACTCATATTATTAAATTGGTTTCACCTAGACAACCCAGTATAATATCTGATACCAAGGTCTTTGACTGTTTCCACATCTGTGTCTTCTTTGAGATGAAAAATAACTTATCTACAGATTTCTAAGACTTAGGACATGAGCCTTTTCCAGGGGACACTATTCTCCATACCAGTGAAGCATGTAGCTCATCAGCTCTCTAGAAATGTTGCTTTAGGGGGAAAATGCTTTCGTTGGTGCTAGAGAGACAGCTTAGTATTTAAGATTGCAAAATGACCTGATCATGATAGTGCAGGCCTTTATTCCCAGATTTCAGGAGGCAGAAAGCAGGTGAATCTCTCTATGAGTCTGAGGCCTACCAAGGCTACATAGTCAAACCCTGTCTGGGCATGGAGGGAGGGGTTTGCAGAAGATCCAAGTTAAGTTCTCAGCACCTGTGTCCTGTGGCTCCCACCTGCCTAATCTGATGCCTTCTTCTGGCCTCTAAGGAAATTGCACTACCCTACTCTCTCTCTCTCTCTCTCTCTCTCTCTCTCTCTCTCTCTCTCTCTCTCTCTCTCTCTCTCTCTCTCTCTCTCTCTCACACACACACACACACACACACACACTTTTTACATTTGTAAACTCATTTTTAAAATGTTTTAAATTCTCTAGCCCATATTTTTATGTTTATATATATTAAAACATTGCTAAAATTGAAGCTCAGTGGTCCCACCACAAACTATGATTGTAGGAGACATTTTATAATACCCTAAGACTACCTTAAAATACACTTGGGAAGCATAAAGATTTCTAGCTTATTATTTAGAGAAACTACATCTTCTACCAGAGTAGCTCTGAAATTTTTCTTTATAGTAAAATGGATTTACATCTACAAAAAATGTTTTTATTAGTGATGATATCTATACCAGGAAAAGAACTGTTCAGAGACAACTTATATCATTTAAGAAAGCAATCTTTATTCGTCATACTTTTCTCCACTTCCTCTTGAAACAAATTGTCTTCTCCACTACTGACTCATGCTCAGAATGCTAAAAAAAGTTTCAATCAACTGGCCTTTTCTTGAGATTCACACTTTGTGATACTCCTATGTATAAGTTAAGCATATAATTAAAATTGGTTGTTATATCTCTTTTAGTCAATTCATAGACTCAGCAAATAACCTCTGCAGGTAGCAAGCATACTCTCTCTTGTATTTCAGATTTATTCTCAGTGTTAAACAAATGACTGTATCTGAAAGTGTGTTGTGAAATTCAAAGGTGATGTAAAGATAAGGGATTATGGAGGAATGACAGTAACAGGAAAGTTCCTGTCTACCCGTCAGCTTTACCAACTATTAATAGGTGTCCTTTGGGAGCACTGGTGAGTTTGTTAACTATCATCTAGTACACATTTTTCTGGGCACCTTCCTTGACATTGTGAAACTGAGCTGCTGGATAGCAAACTCCTGTGACCTAGCTGTTCTTTGGTATGATGCCCTCCATTTATGTGCCACATCCTAAAGCTGAACACATTGGTTCAACCGATGAGATTATATAATTTGTTCAGTCCCCATTAAAGTGAGGCCATACTTTGCACATTTGAATGTTCTTATTTCTCCTTTTTCTGTCATGTTTAGGCATGTGACCACAATGGCTAAACCATGAACAGCTAAGGGAAAATGCTGGTTTCAGCTTTGTTCCAGGTTCCTTTTCCTTCAGACTGTTACCAAATCAGCAATCGAGATGGGAACTGGTAGACCAATGTGATTAGAAATACACAGCTCCCATTTGCTCTCTAGATTTCTTGTAAAAATACCAAAAAGTCAGTGATGAATAGATCATATGCAAAAGAAGAGATCAGAAATCTTAGAAAAGTCAGGTACCATGAACTTGCTACCTGTTATGTTATTTCAGCAAGGGGGAGGTCCTGTATCAGCATCCCAAAGGCCATATATCATTGTTAGTGAGAGTCTAAGTATCCCATAGCTATGCACTTAGTGTTCTATTGCTTGCTGAATTGTTAAGGCAGCTTGAAGCCTGATCATGGCATATGATCTTATATGTCTCACAGGTCCTTTGTAAGGATGGTCTTTCTGTTGCTGATAACAGTGCTTCTATTTAAAACTTAAAGGCAGAAGTCCTGTCCAGTGGACAGAACTGAAGTATCTTCTCTATGTCTTGACTTTTCAGACTAATTGCCCATGTCCCAACCCTTCCTGACATTTCTTCCTTTCCTTCTCTTCATCTCTCTCCCTCCTCTTATCTTCTCCTTCTGCCAGTCTTCTTCCCAAGTTGCTAGACCTTTGTAAAGAGACCCTGTGGATCATTTCTATGAGGTAAGCAGATGCACTCTGATTTGTCTGAATGTCAGTTAGGCTCAACTGAGACAACAGCTAAAATTATATTTGCAGACAACTACACGTAGTTATAGTCATATAGTTGGCACAGTTCACAAGTAAAACAAAAGAAAAATTCCTTACATTCTGGAAACTTATAATCTACTATGAAATACAAAGAAACTAGGCAGTGCCTATTTCTATACATAAGGTAAAGTGTGTGTGGGCACATCGACTGGGACTTTCAGCAGAACCGATGAACTGAGATCCTGCTCCAAAACAGCAGAGATGTGCAAAGAAAATCTGTTCCTGTCACTGAAACAGAACAATACCTGACTAGTTGGCTAACATTTTAAGAATAAATGGCTTATAAAGGATGGTTCAGCCACAAAGAGAAAATGCTCTGTCAAAGAAACATCCACAATCTCAATATCATGGTCTGTGGGAAGAACTAGGCATACATGCAAATGCATGAATCCTTTCCCCATCAAATATGAGTCTTAAAGTTGCTATACCCTTCTGGCCTTATAAATCCTGCATACAACCAGACCAGAAAAATGTTACAAATGAGTATGGAAGGAAAGACGAGCACAAATATCATTTCTGAATTCTCCTGGAGCTGCCCAGTTCCAATATTCCTTGTTAGGATATTACCTCAACCACTCTTCCTAGAGATTCAGGGTGTAAAGGAGACACTGAATCACCTGTAACTAGAGTGAGCTCCCTGTTCCCTCCCTACTGGGGCATAGAAGGAGATTGATTGCTACTGCATTGTAGTTCTTAGAGTCGGGGACTTCCTGTCTGAGCTAAAGTCAAGGATGTGCTCTGGCTAGATACTAGTTCCTATCCATATTGGCTCTTTAATGCTGAGGTCACTTCTCTTAGGAAGAAGACAGAAATACCAAGCATTCTGTTTTATGCAATTTCATGCCCCAGCAGGGCTGGATTGCACTGATTCTGTGCAGCCATGTTGAAAGCTTCTGCTGTGCTGCAGTGATTAATGAGCATTGTACTTTGCTTATAACAGAAATTGGAAATGTTGGGAGCAGAGGGCAGGTGGCAAGTCTTCTGTTGTTGGAAAGGATGGAGAAAAGCACTTTTCGTACATTGGTGAGAGAACCAAGCATCAATTTACCTGTATTGGTGGCAGTAACTGGCTGCTTTCTTCCAACAACTGGTCTATGACTTAGTAAAGCCCTTCAAATGATCACATGGATAAAGGCTTGATTCTTTTTTCTCTTTAGAGCTGGGGAATAGAACCTGGGGCCTTGCACATGCATGTGGTCTCCTACAGAGAGCTTCACCTACAGCCCCAGTTCTATGTCTTCCTAAGAAACTAGTGGAATTATTCCTCTTTAAAGAACAGTCTTACTCCACAAAATATATATTGGCCCTATTTTTCTAAAATTTTGCCTATGGTATATTTTGCATGTATACTTTTGATTCTTTATCCTTAATACTTTATAAAATATTCTCAGCATACCTAATTTTTCTTAGATGCTTAGGTTATAGAAACTGAATAGATTATCTATTGTTTTATTTCCCCATATTTTTTCAATATCAGTTGTACTATTGTCTAGGATGAGGTGTACCCTGAAAATAGCTAAGAGTAATTCTGAAAGCCACAGGAGCAGAACACAGGGTGGCAAGTCTTCTGTTATTGGAAATGATGTAGAAAGAGTCACAGGTGCCTATCTAGACCATTCAAGACACATTACATTTTCAATAACTGAAAAAATAATGTGAATCAAAATATGAGAAATGTAACACGTGTTGAATCAATTTGTGTCTCAAATGCCATTGTCCCTTTGAGGATTATCAGGTTGAAATCTCTTAGTAACAACTGGATATATATCATTCATATGTATACACACATATTTGTATATGTATGTATTTCTGTGTATATATATGACTAATAAACCAAAATATTTGTCATAAAAAACTCGCATTTTGAAAAGTGAAGGAAGACTATGGGCAGAGCAGCAGTCAGTAAGACATTATTTATTAGCTGTTTTCTGATTTTAAAACATGACAGCAAAGATATATCTAAAGAGACTATTCAAGATAAAGTATCAGTACTTAAATAAAGTCAGAACTACATTTCGATTGGTAGAATTTTATATATATAAGAATCAGATAATGATAGATACAAGGTACCAGGCAGCAGATATTATGTCGTGGAGGAGGTTATTAAATGAGCATGGTATGGGGGAAGAAAGGGAAGAGGATTACCCCAGAGTAAGACAGAGATAGGAAGAGTAAGAAGAACAGACAGAGTAGAGAGAGAGGGTAGAGGGAGAGATGAGGGGGAGAATAAAGGGGGATAGAGAGAGGGGGAAGAGTAGAGAGGACAAGAGAGAGGAGGTCCATGTGGATGGTCTACTCTTTTATATGGCTTTCGGCAGGGCCATGACCCCATGGCAGGTAAGCAATGACACCGCAAGTAGGCAGACTGAAGCAGAATCCTAGCAGACTTCTTTTCACAGCTATTTACACAAAATAATTTTTGCTTCAGAATATGATTAGAATTCAGTTTAGACACTGGCTCCTCATATCATGTAATAAAATAATTGAATATGCACTGTTACAAGAGATCTTAGGGAGCACAGATATTGTATCAATGTTCTATTACAGAAAAAAAGATAATGCATGTAATGTAGACAGAGGAATGCTTCATACCGAGAACATAAAATCAAACTCCACAAAACTTTAAAGTGTTGTCCCTGCATATATATATTATTGATGATCCAACTTATTATTTTGACTTTTTTCAAGACCCCACAAATAAATATCAGCATGCCAAAGTGGTAATAAAAGAATGCGTATATCTAACTAACTCTCCACAATCTCCCCCTGCACTTACGTGATGAACACTGGAAGAAATTTTATGAAGATAGAGAAATCAGGGTGAGCAAAGATATAGAAAAAAAGATTTTCATGAAAAATGAAATTTTCCTAAGTGGAAGGCAAAACTGACTTCATTTCCTAATGGAAACATGAATTTAGTCACATGGAATTCTTTAGAAGTTATTATTTAGTTTTCTTTGTTGCTGTGATAAATATCAGGAATAAAAACAACTTGAGAACAAAGGTTTTATTTCATCTTCTGTTTTACAGTACATGATTGAGGGAAGCCAAAGCAAAAATATGAGTCAGTAGCTTGAAACAAATACTTCAGAGGTTCAATCCTCACTGGCTTGCTCCCCAGTTTCTTATGTAACTCAGACCCAGCTGCCTATAGATGGTATCACCCACAGGGGGAAATGCCTTCCTACAGCAATTAGTAGGGGAGGAAATGCTTCACAGACATGCGTACTGGCCAATCCGATAGAGACAATTATTTAATTAAGATACTTTCTTCTCATATGTGTCAAGTTGGTAGCCAACATTAGCCATTACACTTGCCTTTAAAATTGTTAATGAAGACATTTTTGTTGCAAATCATTTAGTATTTCTGAATGAGTAACAGTCTTAGAAAATGAACAGAATGATTCTGGGTGTTGTTGTGGTAGTGTTTTTTATTGTTGTAAATAACATGATAGTTCAAGCCTATACTCTGAAAAAATGAATAGATTTTAGCCTTTCAGTAAAGACCATACAATGATCATGAATTTCCAAAGGGAAAACAGAAAGCTTGCCAATACCGTACACACAGAGATAACATGCCAGGTAGCTCTGAAATCTTTGATTTTTTTCAAAGTGCTGTAAATTTTGGCAGACATGTGTTTGCAAGGTCCTGATAATAAGCAAATGAACATGTTTAACCTCTAGGCTAGATGAGCTATATGGAAAAGTCATGTCAGATTTTGTCACGTCGAAAGGAAGCTACACAAAATGTCAGTACCAACTAGGATGGTATCCATCAAATATTAGATTTACTAGCTTCTAGAAAATGCACTGCCATCCAATTAAGTGACTTTCTGAAAGGTAAAAGAATATGATAATTCTGTTTCAGTGAATTTTGACTTTTGGAAAGCATATTTCATGAAATGCAAAATTACCAAGTTAGGAATGACTTACTGAGCTAATATACATCAAGCTGTTCAAGTTTTACATGAGTAACTGAGATTCAGACAAAAAAAGGGAGGGGGTAATTTTCTCAAGGAACAAAAAGAAAAGCAAAAGTATCTCTCTAGCTACTGCTAAATCTGAACACTGTTCCAACCACGCTTCCTGCATACATTTCCAAGTTTATGTCCAATTACCTCAAAGCTCTTGTAATACAAAGAATTCCCTGACATTTCCACTCAGGATATTTCATGAGAAAAGGAGACTTCTAGAGATATATGTAAGAGTCAGTATACTAGCTGCTGACAAACAGCTGAATGAAGAAAAGATTTCTTGTGGTTTCCTTTCTGAGGGGATATAGTCTATTGTGGCCTAGTAAGGGAGTACAGAGAGATGAATACTGGTAGTGAGTTGGCTTTCTTCTTTCCTCTTTGTCATTCAGTCTGAGATCCGACACATTTAGGGCAGGTCTTCCCTCTTAGTTAAACCTATCTAGAAATACCCTTTCAGACACACCCAGGGATGTGTCTCCATAGTGATCTCAAATCCATTCAAGTTCACAATGAAATCTGACTATTACTGTCAATCAAGGATGGTTTATGTTTGCTCATAATCTAAATACAAACTAACCCCCAAAGGACCAAGAAGTGTCCTCCCACTTTTAGCAAACTGTTGTTATCATCCCTCTTATGACTTGCATAAAGCATAGTTTTCTTTGTAGCAGAATTCTTATTTAAAGACACAATTAGAGCTGCAGAGATGGTTCAATGGTTAAGAGTACATAGTTGTGAAGGACCTATATTCAGTTCTTAACAACCCTATTTTTTTTTTCTGAGACAGGCTCTCATTGTGTAGCCTTGGCTCTCCTGAGCTCGCTTTGTAGACCAGGTACTCTATTAAGTGGTTCTCAACCCCTTGTACCTCCAGAAGGTCTGATACCTCTGGAGCAAGGATGCCTGCACTTAAGTACACACATCCACATACAAACACACACATATATCTAATTTAAAATAAAATACAACTGAAGAACAAATAAAAGCCAAATTAAGAAGTTAATAGAATACAAAATCAAGGAATTTTATTTTAGAAGTTCATTATGAAAGAATGCTACCCTTCTGTACTAGTTAGGTTTGATTGCTATGAAAAGACACAGTAACCATGGCAAATCTTATAAAGAAAAACATTTAATTGGTACTTGTTTATAGTTCAGAGGTTTATTCCCTTACCATCATCGTAGGAAGCATCAAAGTGTGCAGGCAGACATGTTGCTAGAGAAGGATCTGAACACATACGCACCAGGAAGTGATGAATTGGCCAGGTTTGGGTTTCTAAGACCTCAAAGCCCACCTCTAAATGACACACCTCCTCCAACAAAGCCACACCTACTTCAATGAGGCCACTCCTTCTAATAGTACCACTCTCTATAGGTCAATCATTCAAACATAGGACTCTTTCAGGGCCATTAACTATTCAAACCATCATATTCCACTTCCTGGCCCCTATAGGCTTATAGCTATAACATAATGCAAAATGCATTTAGATGAAATTCCCCATAATCTATAACAGTCTCAATCCTGTTTAAAAGTTCAAAGTTCAAAGTCTCTTCTGAGACTTATGCAACTGTAATCCCCTGTAAAATTAAAATAAAAAACATATCAAATAATTCCAACATATAATAAGACATATATTGCTGTTCCAAATAGGATGAAAGGAAGCATAGTGAGAAAATACTGGAAGAAAGCAAGACTCAAAACCGGTTGGGAAAACTCCAAAGTCTGTATTTCCCTGTCTGAAGTCAAAATGCTCTTTAAGTCTCCAAGTTCATTAAGCTTTGTTGACTGCAACACACTTCTAGCTCTTGGAATGATTCTACTCCCTGTCAGAAGCTTTCTTCAACAGATTTCCCACTGCTCTGGCATCTTCAACATCTTGGGATCTCAGAAGCAATCTGGGCTTCATCTTCACAGCCTTACACAATGGCGTCTCTAGGGCTCCATGTAATGACACCTCTAATACACAACTTGCCTTAGCAGCTTTCCTTAGTCACATAGGGTGATTATGGAAATCCTTTCTTCTATCCTTGACTCTAAAGCCAAATGTTGCTGCTTGCTGGGGCATGTTCTAGCCCCACCACTCCCTGTTTAATTACATCTTCATCAGCTTTCTGTTTTTGATGTTTTCATTCACTGCCTAAGTTTGGCTGTCCTAGAACTCATTCTACAGGCCAGGATAGAATTGAACTCAGATTAGCTCTCCTCTTCCTCCCAAGTGTTGGGTATAAAGATATACCACTGCAACTAGATGTAAACTTTTCCATTATTTTTCTTTCTTTCTTTCTTTCTTTCTTTCTTTCTTTCTTTCTTTCTTTCTTTCTTTCTTTTGAGATAGGGTTTCTCTGTGTAGCTCTGGCTGTCCTGGATTCACTTTATAGATCAGGCTGGTCTTGAACTCACAGAGATCCACCTCCCTCTGCCTCCCTGAATGCTGAGGTTACAGGCATACACCACCATGCCAACCTGTAAACTTTTCTTTAATTCTTCAGTTCCAGTTTTGCTTCTGATCTCAGCGAATCCAGATGCTGGACTTGAAGGACTGAAGTTTGGCCAGGCAAGTGGGTTAGCAAGATCTTGATTCAGCAGTAAGTACATAGTGGGGCGGGGAGAAGCACTTCTCTGTATTGCTCTTCTTTATTTACGGGAATAAGGGCTATATAAACCTTGGGAAAGTGGATATTTTCAGGGCGAATGTACATCATTAACTATGGCTGAGGTGCTGTGAATGCTTTATTTGCATGAGGAGGAATTCCAGGTGCAGGGGGGGGGGATGTTTTTATAAAGAAATGGGAAGTTATAAGCTGAAACCTGGCTACCAGGCTATCTTACCACCTCAAGGGTGGCAGAAGTCCAGGTTGAAAGGCTATGTACACCTGAGCATTCAGGCCCAAAACAGGGAGGGAGCAATCCTTACTCTTGCCAGTCTCAAGATGAGATTTTCAGGGTTTGGACACATCTTGACCTCACTATTGCTCCAGACCAGTTCCCCTAGTCCCATAGCTCAAGTTGAAAGCTTAGCTCAGTGGGACCTTGCCCTGAGGTTAGCACTCACTTTATTCCATGTAAGAGCATGATTTTCTTAAATTTGTTTATCTCTTTGAACACGGGACTTAGTTCCACTTCCTGGTTTCTTTTTTTCTCCACAATCTGTACATTTTGCATTTTTCCTTGCTCAGATTGCTCCTTTTCTTTATGGGTCTGCTTAAGAGTGAACAGTAATAACCACAGGATGGAGTTCGAGGAGGATCTTGTGCACTGAATTTTCAAATGCTGATTTTAGTGCCTTGAGATTTGGTTACCACCCTGCCATGGGCATTGTTATGATGTTGAACCAGCTCCTGTACCCATGTGATGTAAGGAATGTTCCCCAATTATCTATGATTGGCTAATAAAGATGCTCAAGCCTATGACTGAACCAAAGAAAGGTAGGTGGAGTTTAAGATCTTGAGATTGGAGTCAAGAGACCACAAGGACAGGAAGAGAGGCAGAAGAGGTAGCAGGAGAGGAAACAAAAGGGGAAAAAGGAATTGTCATGGGACAAAATGGACGATGAGCATGTGGCCCTCGGGACAGACTGATTAAGTGGAAACTGGCCAGGAGTCATCAGATTGGCAAGTGGTTGGCCTTTATATGGGTTTAAGGGTAGTAGGATTAGAATAGCTCAGAATCTAACCAGCATAGTACCTACAGTTTAATAAGAAATCATAGTCTCTCTGTGTCGATTATTTTGGAAGCTAGCAGGGCTAAAGAAAGCTTGTTTTGTTAATTAGGATTCTGCAAGTCAATAATAGGATGTTTTGAAATTTCCTCTTCCAATGTAACTAATATAAAACTCTTCAAATGAGCTACAAAAGTCAGCCAGACTTTTCAGGTACTGGCAAAAAGGTGCCACATTCTTCACCAAAATATCATGTGAATACTCTCTAAGCTACATACAAAAATTATTTTCTTAAACCTCTTGAGCCAGGCCCCCTCAGTTGCAATCACCCTCCACAACACTGTCTTCTATGCTCCTATTAGTATGGCCCATTAAGCCCCAATTGAAGTAGCCAATTGCTTTTCTAATCCTAAGTTTCAAAATACACATTCCTCCAAACAAAAGTATGGTCAGGCCTATCACAGACATTCCCTGCCCTTGGTACCAAATTCTGTTTTCGTTAGATTTTTATTGCTGTGAAAAGACACCATAATCACAGAAACTCTTATAAAGAAAAACATTTAATTAGTTCAGAGATTTAGTTCATCATCATCATGGTGGGAAACATGGCAGCGTGCAGGCAGACATGGTACTAGAGAGGTAGCTTATACTTCTACATATGGATATACAGGCAGCAAGAAATAACAGTGACAATCTAACCAGGCTTGATCTTCTGAGATCTCAAACCCTACCTCCAGTGACTGCTTCCTCCAACAAAGCCACACTTTATTTAACAAGGCTACACATCTTAATAACCTCATTTGGCGGGGGGGGGGGGGGGGGGGCTATGTAGGCCATTTTAATTTAAACAATCACATCTTTTTAATGGTTTAAATCCACAAGTTTCACTCTACTTTTAAAAATATTTTACACTTATTTCTGTAGTGTGTGTGTGTGTGTGTGTGTGTGTGTGTGTGTGTGTGTGTGTGTCTGTTAGTTGGGGGAGCATGCATTGTCACATCATGGCTAATTGAGATCAGAGTACAACTTGAGGGAATCAGTTTTTTCTTTCCAAAGTGTAGATCCCAAAGGTCTAACTCTGCTCATCAGTTTGCCAACAAGCTCCTTTTCCCACTAACCCAACTTGCAGGCTCTTCTATTCTGTATTTATTTTCCATTTAATGTTTCTACACTCATGGTTGAAGGGAGAAACAGCTTTTTAATATCAAGAAATACTATTATGTCCTGATACTTATTATTTGTACAACTCTTGGGAAGACACTTAGTTTTGATGTTTCAAATTATTAATGGGTGAAAGACTTTGCAAAACAAAGTTAAATAAGATCAGTATGTAAAAGTACTTGACAAATAGTATATGTTGAATAGATATGAATTGAATATAAATGTATGGGAAAATTTTTTTTCTGGTACCAATGTGGAATAGGTTCATAGAGAAAAGAAAAGAAAACAACCGAAAATGCTCTTTTTCAGACCCATGGCAGGAAAAACATAAATAAAATTATATAATTCAGAAATGAGACTGGGTTAACCAGTAGATAACTATTTCTACCTGTATGATATTATGTGTGAATGCAGTACCTTGAGCTAACACAGCTCTCAGTGCACTATATACAGCATAGGCATTAGTTGATAGTAAATCATCATTATAAGCTGTTATATAGATTTTTGTTCCCAGACAAAATTGTCCATCTTGGAGGAGAGCTCAGTGTGACACAGGGTGTTAAAAAATAAGTGAAACAACATGGTGTTCTAATGGGAGGTGAGTTATTCCATCCTGCAGGGAAGCTTTTTAAACTCAGGAAGTAAACAAAATAATAGCTTCAGGAAGTCACTAAAACTGACCAGATTCACTAGGCCCTTCCATCCTCAAGCATATATAAATTGTAAGGACTGCAATGACACATTCTCAGACAAATCAAACTGCCTAGAAGACTCCCAGACCAGCCAAGCTGCCTGCAAGAGGCAGAGACCAGCTGAGCTTTTTGGAAAAGATTCAGACCAGCTGAGCTTCCTGAAAAACATGGTGTCTAACATGTTGAGCTGCCTACAGATTAGGCAGTGCACTCTAGATTTCCAGCTTTCATGAGCTGTTGCCCATGCTAGGGTGGCCTTTTCATGATGCAGCTGCCTTTGAGTCATTTCTACTCCTGTAACAAGTAATTCCAACCACACTCACATGCATAACCACAATGAAATTCAGGAGTTCACCAAGCTGTACTTTTGTGGTATCCTCAGTTTGGTCTTTAATTGATTCTTTATGTGTAGTGATTAGGCATTTGTTCACATCTTTCCAAGAATAGTGTCACAGAACCCTAGCACTCACACACAAGAGAGTATACATACATACATACATACATACATACATACATACATACATGTGGAAGGACTTGCTGTGAGCAATACTAGCCTGGTGATCTATGCAGAAGCCGTCCCAAGGGATCTTGAATAAGAAGTAATTTAATATAAGGTTTCAGCAATCAATGTCATAATTATCCCAGGACAGCCAGAAAAGTTGATTCAGAATTCAAAATGCTGGAAGTTTATCTTTAAAAGCTCCTCACATTTCAGCCTTGCTCACCCTCTCAGTTTATTTGCTCTTCTTGCATTTTCCCAATTTGGAAAAAACTGTCATTCAAGTCCATCACTAAAAGAAAAAGTTGATTGACAGTGGTTGTCCAAAAGATTGGAATCTTGAGGTTTCCATTCTTAGTTCAATTAGGTACATAAAAAAGTATTTCAGAGTTACCCTGTGAACAGTATATGCTAATCTAATAGAAATGTTCTGTGGACCAAACAAACTCAACTAGCATGGAGTCTTTACTGATCTCCAAGACAGGATTTTGTAAATGAAACAAATCTCAAGGCTATGGAGTTTTTCTTAACCTAAGAGGAAAAAAGTTTCAAAATTAAGACATTGTATGGCTATTGGTCGATGGTAACATTATATATAAATAAACAATATTCCAAATATTGGTTATTGTACATCATTATCAATATCATTGCTATTCTAGATATACTTTAATCTATAAGAAAAACTTACAGTACACTGCCTAGACAAAAATTGAAACAAAAGATCACTAAAATATATTACACATTAAATATGATACTTTCACAAATATTTATCAGCAGCAGGATGCTCAGTGACTTACTTATCTCCTTTAGCATTCAAGCAGGTAAATCACAAAAACCAATTTTTCCATGAATTTTTCCTACCTTCCAGCATTTTCCTTAAGTATATGTTTACTTTTTGAGCTTTGCAATATCTTTCTTGAATAAAATATCTTTCTTGAATAAAATATCTTCATACTAATTACAGTCTGTGTTTCCTTGAAGTGGAAGAAGAATTAAAAATGTAATGATGATGATGATACATTGGAGAAGAAGCAATATAGTGTCTGAGATTGACTTTTAAAAGTATTGTGGCAGAAGAATCAGTGAGGTCTGAATGAAACAATGTTGGACATGTAGTAATTATTGAAATTGGATGTTGAGTTTATGATGTTCATACTAGTAGACTTTCTATTTTAATTATGTTTCAGTTTTCCCAATAAAAGCAAAAATTTAATCTGAATGTAGATTATACATTTTTACACTTTGACCTATATTCCTTACTCATTTACTAGAATCAAGTTTGTCAGATATTTTCAACATTCTACTTGTGCTGAGTCTTCCAAAGACTCTCATTTCCAATTTTATTCAGGCAATGGCTCTCTTTGCATTAGCATTTCAATGGTTTACATAATAATAAATTCAATCATAAGTCACATTTTCATGTACAAGTGGCATAAATAGATTTGGAACAAACTAATTTTTGGTGAGCATCTAACTAAAAAAACTCAAGTAGAAGTATCAGGAAAAGGAGGCATTTTCTGTCACATTCCCAATAAGTGGACCATATCCAGTGGTCATTGGGTCTTCTTGTCAACTCAGTAAGCTGAATTAAGTAGGAATTTATCAAGACTCTATGTATCCTTTCCCCTACATTTCAACCTTGAATGGACTCTATTTTATTCTCCTTCAGAATTTCTACCTTGTAAATATTGAACACAATTGTGCTACCTCAAATAATCTGGAGTGCACTGGAAATCATAAGAATACCTGTTCTTCAGTTACTTCTATTTGGAATTATAGGGTATTTTCCATAGTCCTCTTATGGTGATTTTCTGTTTTCTTATGACTCTCATTCAGTATGCTCATCTAAAAATATAAAAATAATTTTTAAAAAAGTAGTTGTCAGTCTGTTTTAGAGACATTGGCTTTGGCAAGAAGCCCTAGTACACTCAGTAAGCTTCCTTGTAGCAGTATCAAGGAACTCATTAAAATGGTAACTGCAAAGTGCCTACCCAGAGAGACAAAGAAGTGAGATTGTAGTTATGGATTTAGGATGACATGAGGTGATACGGCATAGTATTCATTTTGAAGACAAAACTGTAGAAACTAAAGTTCTCTTTTTTTTTTCCTCCCTCCATGACTAGAAAGAACTCATATAGTGTCCATTGTTTTGTTTTGTTTTTTTTTTTTTTTTTTTTTTGCTCAAACTCATAACTGTGGCTATTGAAAAAGCCTCTTTCCCTTGGGCTGAACACTTTAGTATGAGTAACTCATGAACACACAAGAGCAAGGCAATTTGCTCCTCCGTTTTTGTTCTCTAGACCATGGTAGCAGCGTGCATTCTGAGTCACGCAGAGCTCACTCTTCAGAATGCGTGCTGGAAGCTCAGAGGGGCTAATAATCAAATTAGGCTTCTAACAAATGGCAATTTATAATGCTGAAACTAATGAGAGGTCAAAGAACTAAGCTCTGCAAGGAGTTTTAATTATCCTGTCCTTTGTGACTCCGCAAGAACATTTTTAAAAGAATACTGTCGCACAGTATTCAACTGGTACTTTTTAGTTTCATTAAGAAGATTTACATAACCTATTATATAAATGGGAAATATACATGTTATTTCCAAGAAGAACGGGAACCTAAAAGCTCTTCAGTGTTGGAAACCAGCGACTGACTTGGTTTGATGTTCAATTAGAAGACCACTCATGGAATCCTTTCCTCCCAGGAGCACTGCTGAAGGGGATAATTGAGACAGATAATACCCATCTCTGAGTAAGGCTGTGGATTGTGTGCTGTACATAAAGAGAACCAAAGCAAACTGCTTAACTGCACCTGAATGCTTCAGTCTTTGTTTTCCATGGCATTGCTTAGTTCCTTCTTTCCCCACTTCTCAAGGTGATCTGTATGACCACAAGCTGCCACTGCCGCTGCAGCCGCCACTGCCACTGCCACTGCCACCACCACCACCACCACCACTACCACCACATCAGTCATTTATGCAGGCCAAAATGTTCTTGTCTTTCACGAATGTCTTTTGAGAGCCTCTGTTTGCAAAAAGTTTGGTTTGCTAGACATGAAATAGACTAACCAGACATGGAGAAAAACATCCGACTGAATGAGAAGCAAGAGTTGATACAACTGCAGAGCTGTATCACAGTGAGACATCACGTGACTGCACAGCTGGCAAGAAAAAACAACCACTCACAACCAGTTGCAGCCTCATATATCAACTGCTAACTCTCCTTTGCTTTGCTGTAATGACATCTCTGGATCATTATCACTGTAAAAATTCCCTGCTTCTGTAGGCATCTGACACTATGACACCTGTGAAAACCTCATTTAAAACAAGAAAAGAGAGGGGAGTCATTCTATTCCAAGAAAATTCAAACTCATTCTTGTAATCCCTACCTTTTACTCATGAATAAACCTCCACTCCATAAAGGTTGACCTATATGACAGCTATGCAAAGTCACAGTCACATGGCTGGAACTCAAGAAGCACACATTCTCTGCTGAATATGTCTTTTCATCCTGTAATAAACCCCTTCCTAATTCATTCTCTTCCAATGGCAACAACCTTCAGCTTTTCCTGTAAGTGACAAAGCAGTGGTAAAAATAAATGAAAGCAGCTATAATCTTAACTGCCCTTTCAGGCAAAAATAACCTCGAAAAGATACAACAACTTAAAAGCTAGAGAAATGATAAATTTGGAAGTATTGGAGATTGTAACATCAATAAACTTCCAACACTGCTCTAAAAAGGCTTTTGCTACTGAAGGGGTTAACTGTCCAAAGGTAAAGTCCGCCGGTCAAGCCAATTTAAAGCCAAAGAATGCATCTGGGCAAAGGGCTTTCTTTTATCAATAACTCTGTCAATAAAACAGCAAATGGAACACAAGAAAATCGAGTATATCCATAACATCAGGGCAGCAAGACAACTTGCCCAGAGCATTGAGGGGTCTGGGTGTTGAACTATTTGACCTTGTTTCTGAAAAGGGGGAGAGGAAAATTGTTAAAGTGTAAAACCAAATACTGAGAAATTGGAAGCAATGCAAATTTCAAATGTTTTCTTCCAAAGGGGGAAAAAAAAAGACAAAGTCTGAAAATTCTTCTACTAAGCCTTCCATTTCCATGACCTTCCATGTGACAATGCTTTATTGTTCTTTTAAATTATTAGCCCATTGTTTTATGAGACAGTATAGCTTAAAGGCTAAAATCATGTGCCCTAGAGTCAAACTAAATCCTAGTTCTGTCACTGATGAGCCATGTCGTCTGAATAAGGTTACTTTTTTCTGTCTAAGATATAGTTCTGTTATTTCCAATAGTGGACAGACACTAAGGCAGCTACAGGACAGGATTTGGAGGCCAATATTCTGAGTTCAAATCTTCTGCATCACATGCCAGTAGTGTGACCTTGAGCAATTGTAACCAACATGGCAGGAATAAAGATATTCTAAAGTCAGACATCTGTGTTTCTTCCTTTGGCCATCAGGCTATTGAACAGTCATCTTCAAGAATTTGGAATTTTTCCCAGGAATCTCATGCTAGGAGAGGAAATAGTCTGAAGCTTGGCATGAGCTAGAGGAGGAACTTCTCTTCCTGGGAGATATTTCACATAGTTCTGGAGCCTTTCTTTAGCACTTTGTCAGACAGACTACAGAGACAAGGATGGGGAAATGCTGGGTAGAACCACACCTCAACAAGGGCTTCTTTGGTATGCATAGTTCTTGCCTTCCATGTAAAACCTACTTTAGATCACAACCTAGATGATGTGCCTGAGAGAGGTCACTAGGCGTCCTATCTTCATTCCTTTCTCTTCCTGGTGTCACTCCATTGAATAAATCTCTTTTTCAGCATTATTTTCCTATTTAATTGGCCTATTCAGGATGGGTAACCATGGTTAGCTCATTAGGGCTACCAGGACCCAAGTTCTGATCCTGTCAACCCTAGTAACACAAATTTCTTAACGTCTCTGTGACTCAACTAAATATACTTAGTAATTTTGACTTGTGAGGACAGTTTGTAAATCACAGAATACATGTGCTGCATGTGCATCATGGTTGTCAATCTCAGCAGCTACTCAGAAAGGGAAAACAGAGAATAGAGGGGGAACTAAATCCAAGCTGATGGTGAAGTCAGCCATGTGGCAGCAGACAAAGGAAAACATGCTTAGGACACAGATAGAGAGAAGAAATGGAAAGGTTACACTTTGTAGACTTATAAAGCATGGCCAGGACTCTCTAAGAGACTGGACTAGGCAACAGGAATTCTGAGAAGGAAAAGTACATTATCTCAGTAAAAGGATAATTATTCTGCCTACTTGTGGCACGCATAAGGTGAACTACATTACTAGGAGTTGTCTCTTAAATAGGCCATGAATCTGCCAGACTCTTATGGGAAGAGACAATGGCATGGCATATCAATGGCATGTCTCCTCCTAGAAGCATACTCTCTTTTTGTTTTTGTCTTTACTGTTATTATATAAGTAAACATTATTATTGATTAAAAAGACAACACTTCAGTGATAGATTGACTTGAAAAGATTAATGATAACAATTCTAAAGAAAACTAAAAACAGCAAATTAAAGAACACAACTTAAAGAAACTTATCTCAAAAAGAAAAAAAAATATTGGACCAGAAGGCTCAAGATGATGCTCCAACATTATAGAGTTTTGGGTGACTGTTCAGGCAGCAAATTGTCTCTGTCATTTTTTCATTTTGGAAGCTGCTAACCTACGCTTCCTATTTACTCAGGTAATTAAGTTTTATTCCTTCTCAAGTCTCTGATGGGGTTAAAGACCAAACAGTTTAGTTTTACAATTAACCTTAGTTGTTTAGGGATTAAGATGTTTTTAGGTCTAGATAGATGTTTTAAGTTGATAGACATGAGATATGATAGATATTGATTTACATGCAGAATTTTAGACTCATCAATATAGAAAAGATGTATTTGCCAAATACAAATAGCCAAAACACTATGCATCTAACATTTATATAATTCCTGATTGTTTCATGGTTCTTCTTGCTGTATGTAGTTTATTTTATTTATGTGTAATAATATAAATGTATATATAAAAAGAAATATAATAAAAAAGACTAAACAAAACAAAAAAAGAAAAACAAACTTCTTTCCAAATAGATTTGTGTGAAACTTTACTATATGTCTATGTCTATAAAAACATTTTTATGATTTTTCACTTTGTATACAAACTTTACTATTTTTATATATTTTATTTTTAAGTTCTCTTAAATTATTTTCACTTGTTTATTTAAATAAGAGAATTTATCTCATTACAGTAAGTAGAAACTAATAGCATTTGCCATCAATAGAAGACAAGTGTAAAATGAATAAAATGTAAAGAAAGAAAGAAATGCTTTCAAAATTGACATAAATAACCTATGGACTTGATGTCTGCTTTTTCTCTGTTAAAAAGTTTAATTACAATGTGTTGGGGAAATGATCAAGATAAACTTGCATCAAAGAACTAAAAGAGAATTCAGGAAGCAAAACATCATTATTATGTAATTCTGTGTAAGTTAATGTCTATATCATCTGTAGATAATCTGAAATTATCCTGTGTGGTACCAACACCTATTGCAAAGCACAGCCATGGATGAGCCATAAAAAATAATTTGGAGCTGGAGAGATGGCCTAGTGATTAAAAGAATTTGTTGCTCTTGCAGAGGACCCAAATTCAGTTCTCATCACCCACACTGAGTGGTTTATAATCAACACTCAACACTTTTTCTGGACTCCACAGGCCTTTACATTCAAACACACACACACACACACACACACACACACACACACACACACATACATTCATGTACATAATTAAAAATAAAGTAACATTTAACATAAAGAAAGAGCCAGGCATAGTAGCCTTTAGCCTCATTACTGGGAGGCAGAGGCAGAGAGATCACTGTGATTTTGAAAGCAAGGGTCTATATATCAATCAAATCCAGGCCAGCCAGGGCTACATATTGAGACCCGATCTCTCCCTCTCTCCCTCCATCCCTCTCTCTCTGTTTCTCTCTGTCTCTCTGTCTCTCTCTCTCTCTGTCTCTCTCTCTGTCTCTCTCTGTCTCTCTCTGTCTCTCTCTGTCTCTCTCTCTCTCTCTCTCTCTCTCTCTCTCTCTCTCTCTCTCTCTCTCCTTCCCTCTCTGCCCCTCCCCTCCTTAGCTGATTTGGCTGGAATGAATAACCATTACCATTTTTATAGTTTTGTGTGTGTGTGTGTGTGTGTGTGTGTGTGTGTGTGTGTGTGTGTGTGCACGCGCACGCGTGCACGCATTCGCATACATACCAGAGCATACATGTCATGGCTCTTATGTGGAGAGGTCATAGAACAATCTGGAATGTTTTTCATTACTTTCTGTCTGGTTGGCGGCAAGGCCGTTCGTTTGCTGCTGCTTTCACCAGGTAAGCTTCTGGGAATTGTCTGCTTTTCATCTTGCCATGGGATCACTGAGGTGACAGACACAAGCTACTGCAACCGGTTTTGCATGGATTCTAGCAATCTGAACTCAAGTCCTCAACTGAGCCATCTCCCCTACTCTATTTTTTTGTTTTCAACACAAGTCTATCTTTATAACCTGTTTTAGGGTCTTGAATAGGCTCATCTACTTTTTCCTATTTTTGAGGCCTATTGGTCAATCCATCATGGAGATAAAATTTTGCCTAACAGTGACTCATGCCTGCAATCCTAATAATCAGAAAATTGAAGCAAGAGGATTGTTTGTGAGATCAAGTCCAACCTAAGCTACATAGAAAGTTCTCATCTAAAAAGAAAATGTAGGATAAAATTAATAATGATATAAGGATACAAACCCAGAAAACTACTTTATATAAATCACACAAGTGTTTTTTTAATGTAGAATGAAATTTAAGAACCAGGGCTATATTGTTACATGTTCTCGACAATGGCAGTCACCTTATATCATCAGCTCTACAGATGTCAAAAAGGTCAAAAAGCAAGAAAAAAATCCACTAAAGGTAGTAATGTGCTCCATATCCAAGGCAAAGTATACAGCATTGCATTTAACTGCAGTATTTCCATCCATAATGAATTAAAAGGAAAGGAGAGGGGTGGGAAGGAGGAGGGGAAGCTTCCATCAAAACTGGAAAGAAAGCCCAAGGAAGAAGGGAATTGATTTACAAGAAAAGATGAAAAGAATTTAAAATGTGACTTTGTTAAATGATCACTAAGCAGGGGTGTGATGACAGTTTACAAATGTTTTAGTCCTGTACTAAAAAGAGGAGGAGACACTTGTTAAGTGGAAACAAGAGGAGATAATTAGACATTAAGAGGATTTAATTGATCAAATTCTCATTCCATAGAACTCAACCTAAGCATTCCTGCTCGGTGCTGTATCTGTGTATAACTTCTGCCCAAACAATATGCTCCACTGAGCTTCTTCCTAAACAACATAAGTCTCTGGTGATTCTCACCTGAATCTACCACACACTTCCTTAGTCCTAGATGTGGTTCTAGATCCACCCCTTCTGTCATGGTACCCTCCACTCCCACAATAAAAAGCCTGTGGTTGAAGGAGCATCTAAAAGATTCTGCACTGGAAACTAAATGACCTTCTTCAACCAAAAAGCTGATAAACTAGGTGGAAGGCACTAACAAAGCTGATGAGATTTAAAATGCCCCTTCTCGTTGTGTGCTGCTGTACCTTCTGGGTATATTGCAAGGAATGGAATAGCTGGGTCTTGAGGAAGCCCTATTCCCAGTTTTCTGAGATAGCGCCAGATAGATTTCCAAAGTGGATGTACTACTTTGCATTCCCACCAGCAATGAAGGAGTGTTCCTCTCTCTCCACATCCTCGCCAGCATGTGGTGTCGCTTGAATTTTTGATCTTAGCCATTCTGATGGGTGTAAGATGGAATCTCAGAGTTGTTTTGATTTGCATTTCCCTGATGACTAAGGAGGTTGAGCATTTCTTTAAGTGTTTTCTCAGTCATTTGATATTCCTCTGTTGAGAATTCTCTGTTTAGTTCTGAGCCCCATTTCTCAACTGGGTTATTTGGTTTGGTGGTGTTTAATTTCTTGAGTTCTTTATATATTTTGGATATTAGACTTTTGTCAGATGTAGGATTGGTGAAGATCTTTTCCCAGTCTGTAGGCTGTCACTTTGTTCTGTTGACAGTGTCTCCTGCCTTACAGAAGCTTCTCAACCATGTTCATAGCAGCCTTATTCATAGAAGCCAGAACCTGGAAACAGCCTAATTGTCCCTCAGTAGAAGAATGGATAAAGAAACTGTGGTACATTTACACTATGGAATACTATTCAGCTATTAAAATAAGGAATGTGTGGACAATGGATTGAATTAGAAATGATCATAATGAGTGAGTTAACCCAGAAGCAGAAAGAGTCAAATGGTATATACTCACTTATATCTGGACACTAACCCAAGGGGCATGTCCAATGGAAGTCTTCACTTACCAGGAAAGTGGGACAGAGGGGAGGACATCCTATTGGGACTCTAGGTGAGAGAAGCATGAGAGAATGGGGAAATAGAAGAATCCAGAGGGTCTTAGAAACCTATAAGAAGAACATTATGATGGACAGATCTGGACCCAGGGGTCCCACTCAAACTATGGCACCAGCCAAGGACAATATATGCTATAACTTCAAACCCTACCCAGATCTAGCCAATGGACGGGACATTCTCCACAATTGAATGGAGAGTGAAGACTGACTTTCACATGAACTCTGGTGCCCCATATTGACCACATCCCCTGCAATGGGGAGGCCTGGAGCACTGAGAGGAAGGATAGCAGGCTACCAAGAGAGACTTGATACCCGATGAGCATATACAGGGAGAGGAGGTCAGTCCCCCTCAGTCACAGTCATAGGAAAGGGGAGTAAGAGGAAATCGGAGGGAGGGAGGATACAGGGATGGGATAACCATTGAGATGTAAGATGAATAAATTAATAAAATATATTTTAAAAAGTAAAAAGTAAAATAAAATTTCCTTCTCTCTCCTTCCCTCTATCTATCCTTCACTCTGTCCCTCCTTCTCTCCCTCCTCCCATCCTGTCTCTATCTCTTCTCGGTCTCTGTCTCTCTGTCTGTCTCTCTGTCACTCTTTCTCTTCCTCTCTCTCTGCATGTGCATCTATGTGCATGTATGTTTACACATGTGTGTGTGCATGTGTGTACATATAAACTGGTTGTTCATTTTGGATGTTATTCATATGGATCAAATGGTGTATTTCAAGCCCTTACTCTGCATATCTTCTTTTCCATTGGGTTAACCTGTTAGGTCTGAGGGTCAGGGATTCTGTTTGCATTAACTGTTGTGGGAAGACCCAGCATTGGACGGAAAAGAAGTTATGCAGAGTAACGGCTTGAAATACACCATTTGATGCATATGAATCATTGCTGGGTTTCTGCCATCACTGTTTTATGTAGTACAACTGTGCTATACAAGAAATTTCCTGTTACCAAGAAAGATTCTCTTTATTGTATTTTAATTAGGCTTAATGTAAAACTTATTTGAATGTCTTCTTTGTACAATAGTGTTTCTGAGATAGTTAAAGCAAAAGATCAATTAAGTCTGTGAACTACTATGGTAGACCTACTCTGCTTCTGTTTGCCCATGAGTGCCACCCTCTTCCTTAGGAATAGAAACCTTCCTACTTATAGGAAAACATAGATTATGTCATTTCAGTTCTGCCTCCTGGTTATATGGGTGATCTCATGACACAGAAAGTTTTACTGTTGGTTTTCTTAAGCATTTTTGTTTATTCTTTGAGAATTTCATATATGTATACTGTGTATTTTCAGCATATTCATTGGCCACCTACTCCTCTTGGAATTTTCCAAACCTTGTCCGCCTCCCAACTTCATATCACCAATTACTTTAACCTACTAGGTCCAATTAGTGCTACACATGACACAGGAATATTAGAGTGATAGTCTTTCTCAGAGAGCCACCAAAGCAACCCAAGCCTGTATCTTTTGAATTCTTGTCTTTGCAAATCAGATGTGTGAAATTAATAGACGTTTAGTCTGTAGTCTGTTGCTGTGAAGAGACACCATGACTATGGAAAACTCTTATCTGATGTGTGAATTAATAGTTGTCTTATTCTGTGTTCTAATGCTGTGAGGAGACACCAGGACCACAGAAACTCTTATAAAATAAGCATTTAATTGCGGGCTTACTACGTTTTCAGAGTTAGTCCATTATCATCATGGCAGCACAAAAGCAGACATGGAGCCAGAGAAATAGCTGAGAGTTCTACATCCAGATCAACAGACATCTAGAAGAGAGAGACTCTGGGCTTGGAATGGACTTTTTAAAACCTCAAAGCCCACCCCCCCCCTAGTGACTCACTTTCTCCAACAAGCTGCACTTCTTGATCTTTTCAAATAGCGCCACTCCCTGGTGACCAAATATTCAAAGCTATGAGCCTATGGAGGTCATTTTTAAAAGCACCACAATGAACCACAAAGGGTGAGTTTTAGAGACAAATTCTTTGCAAAGCCATAGGAAGGAGCTCAAGGGGAAGAAAGAGAGACAGCAGAGTGGCTGGACAGTAGGAGGAGTCCCAGGAATTAGAACATAATTGCACTGCTAGTGTGAGGCTATTTCAAAAGACTTGCAGGAAAAAAAAAACAACCAAACAAGCAACAATAAAAAAAAAAAACTAGACTGAGGTATTGTGGGGAGGATAAGCTGGCCTACCTACATGGCCAGCCATGTCTCTCGGTTTCAGTTTTAGGCACTTATAAACTTCTAGATAGGACTGCTTACTTAGAATAAAACAAAGAAACAGGACCCAGAACTTTCTTCTGGCATGTGTGGCCTCCAAAGTATAAGTATCTTAAAGGGGGCATTTATTAGAGTGGCTTCCAGGCTGTGGTCTGAGTAGTCCAACGATGGCTGTCTCCTAATGAAAAGGTAAAGAATCCAGTAGTTATTCAGCCAATAAGACTGGATGTCTCAGCAGTCCCAGTCTGGGGCTGGAGTCCCAAGGAATTCATAGAAAGCTGTTAGTCTTCAGTCTATGTTGGAAACCCCAAGAAGTATGTCCTAATACCAGTGAAGGAATGCCTTGGCAACAGGCTAGATGAAACTTACCAGAGTGTGTGAGGCCAAACAGGCAAAAAACAAAAGCTCCCTTTTTGTGTGCTTTTATTTGAGCTGTCACCAGTAGGTCTGGCCAAACTTGGGTGAGTTGTCACATCTTAAATGAGCCAATCATAGAAACCTCTCACAGGAGTGCCCAGCTGCTTGAAGTTTAGTTGATTCCAGATGTAGTCAAGTTGACATCCAAGATTAGCCATCACAGTCGGTCTTGACAGTGCTGTGGATTGAGAATTTACCTCAAACATTCTAGGCAAATACTCCATCACTGAGCTATACATTCCTAGCCTGAGAGGTAGTTAAAGTGAGATATAAAGACAGAAAAACCTATAAAGACCTAAGAAGGAAAGCTTCAGAAAGAGAGCCGTTTTTCCTGGGATCTGATTTGTTTCTCAGCTGATTAAGATGTGAAACTTCAGATACCACTGAAAGTTCAAATTGTCCACTCCACAGATGTATATTTCCCAAAAGACATCCTGTTATAGATAAATTGTACTTAGGGTCAAAATAATATATAAACGTTGAGTTTTTATGACGTTTCTGTCACTCCTATGCCTAAGCATTGTTTTTCATAAACGTGACTAGCAAATTTGTTTACAAAAGTCTTCCAATGTTTAAGCTGTGTGGAGCGTTAGCGGCCCTTAGAAATGTAACTTGAGAGACATCAAAAGTCTTTACTAGTCCTTTAAAAAGACATTTAACTGTGGCTTTCCCTTGAGAAAGCTCTCACCTATATTGGGTATGTCCTATTCTTCCCCTGAGTGACTTTCTTTCCCTTAACCCCTGTGCTTAATTTCTATATTAAAAATGTCCCTTAATAAATCTCTGTGCTGGGTAGTCTTATGTCACCTTGACAGGAAAACTAGAATCATCTGAAAAGATGGACCCTCAAGTGAGAAAATGCCTCCATAATATCTGGCTGTAAGCTATTTTCTTAATTAGTGATCAATCGGGCAGGGCTCAGTCCATTATGGGTAGTTCCATCCCAGCGTTGATGTCCCTGGATTCTATGGGAAAACCAGTAAACAGTGCCCCTCCATGGTTTATACATTAGTTCCTGCCTTCAGGTTACTGCCCTGTTTAAGTTGTTGCATTGGTTTCCCTCAATGAACTGTGATATGTATCCTAAAACAAAAACAAAAACAAAACAAAAACCCTTTTTTCTCAATGTGCATTTTGGTCAAGGTGTTTTATCACAGTAATAATAACACTAAGACAATAGCTTCATGTTGGCTTTTGTTGGAAATTCTCTTTAGGAAAGGTGCACGTACTAATTTTTCTTGACTACAAGTCCCCACAGGGAAAAGGGACTTCAGGCTACTGCATGGCGTGGGGTGGAGCTAAGCCTCCACTTCCCTCCCCTTGTTGATGATAGTGGTCTTAAGACTCAGGTGTCATCAAGACAATTGATATCAGCAAACATCAAGGCTCCATGGCCTCTGTAAGTGTCTCAATTTCTTTTATTACAGAGCAAGGGACTGGACAGAGACATAGCAAAAACAGAAAAAAATTCTCAGAAAAAGGTACACTCCCAAGGACAAAAGTAGAACAGAACAAGGAAAAATCCAATAACTCAAACAGAAATGCTTTACAATATATGGGGGCTTTTGTGTCACATAATAAGATGTTTTGGGCTCCTTTGCACAATACAGGCTTTCCCTAGTATGTTCTATGTGTTACACCATCATGAGTATACTACACCAGAAACAGACAAACATGTTCATGTGTTTCCAAAATGCCAGAACTTATCAAATATAATGAATTCATAAAAATTTAGCCATCTCAATGACAGCAATTTGTCATACAATCCACCTACCTGCATTAATAGCCTGACTGAGGTGAATGCACATTCTTTCATTCTGATCTTAATTGTTAGTATTACCTCTCATATCACATCACACACAGTAATATCACTTCAGCAGGCTCCAGCAGGGTTCAAGGTGTTCAAGTGGTTTGAGAGTTTGCATTGATAAGATCATGAATCAGACCAGTACCTGGAAAGAGATGCTGACCTCTGGGTGTGGAAGTGGAGCTGTTCTAACTGTGAGGTAAAAGGTTCGACTTGGTCCAAGAACAGGGAACAGGTGAGGAGCAGGAAGTGACGTGTTGGGTCCAGATGAATAAATTCATAGATAGGCAAGCAGTCAAGTATCATTTAAGGGGACTGAGCCAAGTCAAAGTTCTGGGGACAATTGAAAAGTTCTTTTTTGCTTATTCATACTATAACACACCACACACACACACACACATCAGGAATCAGGGGATAAGTTGTTGTTGGGCCTTGTCATCACAGTGATAGAATTCCGTCACATTATGGCTTCCAACAGAGGGACTTATACTTTTTCCTTATTCTGGACTGTCTGATAAGTTCATAGACCTGGTTTCTGTGGTTGATTTTAACAAACCCATGTACCTCTAGAGTTTTGATTTATTCCAATAAATCCATAGAGGTGCTCCATTTGTACTTTCAGAAATACATCATTTATCATTCTTTGCTGCATGGGAGGTGTCTGATAGTTGGTTTAAGTTCTGGCTCTACCCAAGAACTTCAGCCATCCCTTCTCCCTCAAAATGGATTCAACAGCTTCTTGTAAACTGAAGCCTGAAAAAAAAACCCCACTGTTTATATAATTTGGACTAACTTAGAGTAGGGCATAATGTGAACTTTCAACATACATGTATAGCTACATACAATTTCCTATATCATTTTAGGATTATAATGAACCATAACCCACCTGCAAACCCTAAAATCCTCTGTGACTGCTGATAGCGGCTCTAGCTAATTCTAGTTGTTCTTAGATAGGGTTTTCAGCCTTTCTCTTTGGCAAGAGGTTTCTTTCCCTTCATATAAAAATTTTTCAGCCATGTATAAGGCCTGTAGAATTCACTCTTTGACGTTCTTTTGCCTTGTGATCCTCTGTGGTCCCAATGATTGGTCCAAAGATGAGTACATGATTCAAATCCTGATAGTGATAGGATTTATGAAATATACAAATATGTGTTTAAAAAATTCATTTTGAAGCTACTTTTCCTTTTAAAAATTAATGAAAAGTTTTAAAAAATGGCTCCCCGGCTTTGCCAACAAGGTAACTTAAAAGGATGAAATCATGCCATTGTTGGCTTCATTTGTGTCTGCACTTCAGCTAAAGGCCCAGAGATAAATCAATGTTACTAACTCTTCTTTCTTGGGTCACCTTGAATTCCAGAAGGAGCCAAACAAAGCAGGACAAATGCTATGCTAGTTAGTTTTTTTGTCGACTAGACCTAAACTAGAGTCATTTGAGAAGAGGGATGGGGAATTGATTCCAGAAGACTGCCCTATGGTCAATTTGTGAGAAATTGTCTAGATTGATGACTGATGGGGGAGGGCACTCTAGGCAGTGCCACACCAGGCTGGTGGCCTGGGTGAAGCATGAGAGGCAAGCCTATAAGCATCTATTTTTCATTGGTCCATACCTCATACCTCTGTTCCTTTGATGATCAATGGTGATCTGGATACTCAAGCAAAATCAACCATTTTCTTCCTGTCTTAGTTATTTTCTATTGTTGTGACAAGATACCATGACTAAGGCAATGCATAAAAGAAAGTGCTTAAGTGAGATTGTGGTTTCAGCGGGTTATTCCATGATGGTAGAGTGAAGGCATAGTGGCAGATAGCTGAAGCAGAAGCAAAGGAGTGGGAGAGCCTGGGAATAGTCTAAGTCTCTGGAAAGCTCAAAGCCCTCCCCGGCAGTGACACATCTCCTCCAACAAGGCCAAACCTCCAACTCCTTCCTAAACAGTTCCACTAACTAAAGACCAATTATTGAACCATATGAGCCTACAGGGGCTGTTCTTGTCTAAACCACTACATTCCAGTCTCTGGTCCTAACTTCTGTATTAATTCCTCTTCAATTGCTGGGACAAAACACTATGACCCAGACAGTTCATAAAGAACATTTTTAATTTAGCGTATGGTTTCACAGAGTTAAAGTTTGTGATAACAGAACAAAGGGATGTCAACAGGAAGAACTTAGAGCTTACATCTTGATAAAAAAAATGGGGGGCAGAGAAAGAGAATATACAGGGAATGGCAAGAGTCTTTCTGACAACACACACACACACACACACACACACACACACACACACACACACTACACACCAACTCCCATGATACACCTCCTAATTTTTCCCAAACAGGTCCATCTACTGGAGACCAAGTATTCAAACATATGAGCCTATGGGGGCCATTCTCATTCAAACTACTACAGTTCCAAACTTGCTGTTAATCATAGAATTTTGTAAAGCAACAGTAAGCAAACTAGAGCATATAGCCACCCCTAGAGAAGAACAATTATCCAAGAGAGTAGGTAAGGCTGGATCATACAGCAGAAAGAATCATCTTGCCCTGACATATTGATCCCCTTGTACAATGAAAGCAATTGCAAAATTAACAATTTATGAAAATGGTAACTGCAGAGATGGCTTGGTGGTTAAGATCACTTGCAGCTCTTACAGAAGACCCAGGTACAATTCCTATCACCTACATGATGGCTGCCAACTCTAGTCTGTAACTCTAGTTTCAGAGGATTGGATATCCTCTTCTATTCTCTAACCATATGTATGTAACCTATACATATGGTTTACAAACATGCATCTAAACAAATCACCCATAAATACATAATTTTTCGATTAACAAAAGAACAATTTATGTTATCACCCTGAAGAGCTACCCCACAAAACAAGAGCTGAGACAACAATGGGTCAATGATAATTTCAAGGACATCTTGACCAAGACTTCTTAAATTATTCAAATCTCTTGTCTTCTGTTGAAGTCTAAAGCCACATTTCAGTACCCAGAATATTGACTATTAAGGTCACTGGCCATTTATTAGTAACTCTTCCCAATGTGTCCAAATTGAATAAAATTCCTTTCTGTGTTTTTCACCATTACTTTCATCTTTAATTGGTATATTGGTGTATGGCCAAACTTAGCTTTTTGGGGCTACTAAAGTATAGGCTCTTACCCTAAAAATTTGAGTTACTCACTAGTTCCAGGGGATATGCTACCTTGATTAACCTGCACACATGTGGTGTACAAACACACACTCAGGCACACATATATGTATAAAACAAACATTTCAAGAGCATGTCAAGCATCTGTTACCTCTTAAAAAGGGAGACAGGTATTTGAAAACTTTCTCAAGAATGCACACTGACATGTCTTAAGAAAAGTAGTAACCAACATCCCCTCTCCCTCTTACGCCCCCCTCCCAGCCAATATCTACTCTCTGAACTAGGTTGCTCCTTTCCTTATCACAGCAGTAATAAAGAGAAGCAATAAAGTGCTAAAAAAAATTTGAGTTACTGGGAGAATGATGGCCATTCTGTCATTCTTATTCCCATATAGATGCATACTGTATGAAAATCAAAATACATAGAAGTAATAGAGGGAGAGAAAAAAATGGAGCTCCTCAATCTAGCTGGGTCTAGAGCTAATGAAACCCATAGGAAGTCTAACAGAGTCAAAATAGTACCAAATAATGTATTATATCTGTTCAGGGAAATCAAATTAAATATAGAAACATAGTTTACTTTATAGAAGGTGTTTCTTTTCTGAAGTTGAGAGTAAGCCTAAATCTTGGGAACCAAATCATACCACATCGAAAATAAGACATTTTTAAGAAAAATTTTTTGAAAGGAGGGGGTCCTTATAATACAACTTATTAATTTTAAGGTAAGATTTTAAACCCAAAATTGAAAAGCACTGGTGACTCACAGTGATCCCTGAAAGGCAACCAACAGCTTTAGCTATTTTATTTTCTAGATTTAGTTCTAATCATTGTCATCTTATAAATTTGATTTCACTGGTGCTGTAAGATAAGATCTGCCCCTCAAGAAAGGATTCTTATTAAACAAGCTTGGAGACACTAAATTAAGAAACAAAATACCAACTGATTAATGAATAAGGATAAAAACAATCACCCATTGGACCAGAACCTTTACTTCAGCAAATCATAGCACTATGCTTTTTAGGGCCCAAGTTACATGTGTAACCATTCTGAAATTATATACAAAATCTTATGAAATGTGACATAAAATTTTAGATTCCAAGTTCTCTTGAAAGAACTAGAATACTTACTGTAACGATTAATCTCAACAGTCAGCTTTACGAGATCTAGAGTTACCTGGAAAATGAGCCTGTGGTAGTTTGAGTGAGAATGGTCCCCAAAGTCTCATATATAAGAGTATTTGTTCCCCAGTTGGTGGGTCGTTAAGGAAGGATTAGGATGTATGGCACTCAGAGTGGGATTTAAGATTTTGAAAGTCCAAGGCAGATCCAGCCTCCCTCTGCCATGTACTACATGTAGATCAGGATGTAAGATCTCAACTACTGATTCAACTCCATGCCTGCTTGCCTGCCTTCTGCCATCGTCTCTGCCATGATGAACAAGGACTAACCTTCTGAAACTGTAAACAAGCCCTCACTTGTATGCTTTCTTTTAGATATTGTTTTTGTCTTGGTGTCTCTTCACAGTAATAGAACAGTAACTAAGACAGAAGATAGTACCAGGATCTGGGATATTGTTGTGACAGGCCTGGCCAAGTTATTGTTTGGAGCAATAAAGAAGACTTTGGGACTTTTGATTTAGAAAAATGGTTGAATCCTGTAAATGGGGCTTAATGGGACATCCTAGCAGGAGCATGGCATACAATAGTCCTGAAAACAATATGAACGGTGGAGGCGCAGCTCAAGAGATTTCAAAGGGGAATAATATTAGAGCCTATTCTTGTAATATGTTGGCAAAGAATATAGTTGCTTTTTGTTCTTGTCTTTAAAAAAAATCTACCTGAAGCTAAACTGAGTAATTTTGGACTAATGTTATTTGTAGAGAAGGTTTTTAAGCCAACCTGAAATTGACAATGTCACATGGTTACTAGTGAACATTCTTAGGTAGATCTACAATGAAAAAGACCAAACAGGGCCCAAAGAAATACAAAATGTACAGTTTGCAGAGAAAAAGAGAACCAATGTATGTTGGAGCCAAGCCCTGTGCTCAGGCAGATAAAAAGCTTAAAGAAAAGCCTGATGTTATACATGAAGTAAAAACCTCAACCAGCAAATTCTACAATGTGTGAAAGGAAAAAACCTGAGAGATTTTATTGACAAAAAAATATCTGAAAGCTTATGCAAATGTAATTCAAGGCAGGTATGCAATTCCATGTGAAGTAGATAGCAGAGCTTGACATCTTCAGAACATAGTTCTGGTTTTATAGTCAAGACAAGACAAATACAGGCATAAAATTGATGTTGAATCCTTCTCCATGGTTAAGGGAAACCACTGAGGCAGGAGAATTTCTTCATGTAATACCAGAGAAATCATTGTGTGAAGCTGTGAAAGTGAAGATAGGCTTGTGCTGGAGACTCCAAAATTTTGAAGATGTCAGAGCTGTGAGATACCTACTAAGGACAGCTGCAGACAGAGCATGGAACTAGCTCAGAGAGACAACTGTGTTGCAGCCAACAAAGATGGAAGAAGTGGGAGATCTGAAGAGCTGTCTATTAAGTATTTTGAGATCGGGCATAGAAAAGAATTTGAAATTCTGGGTTTAAGTCTTGCTCTGGTCCAGTATTTCCTAACTATGCCCTCTTATCTCCCTTTTAGAATGGTAATTTATATCCTGTGCCATTGTGTGTTTGAAATGTGTGATCTCCTTTTTCAATTGAGGTTCCCTCTTCTCAAAGGACCTTAGCTTGTGTCAGGTTGGTAAAAAGCCAACAAGCATATGATTGTGTAAATCCACTATTTTGTGACCAGAATAGAATACCTTTGGAAGGTATTGTTAGAGTAGGAAAACCCCTGCTTTAGAAAATAGAATCTCTGGACTCCTTGGAGACCTAACATTTCAACTGAACTGGTTCAATCACTTTTTATAAGGACACAACTACACAGATGGGCTAATGTTATGCCATGTGAAAAACATGGGTAGAATAATTAGTGCTTTAATGAAATATTATTCTTTTTCTTCTCAGAATTCCTCCCCCTTGTGCAGAATCTTGTGGACTAAAACGTAACTTTTCCTTTTAGTCTTTCTATTTCTTTCTTAACAATTTGAGTCCCTCCCCCCACCCCCCAAACACACATGCACACCAAATATTTTGGGCTTCCTTAACCTTTCTCTAAAACTTCCCTTGTATGTTGTCTAGTTTTATGTCGACTCCACACAAGCTAGAGCCATTTTGGAAGAGAGAACCTCTACTGAGAAAATGCTCCACCACATTGGCCTGTGAACAAACCTGTGGTGTGTTTTCTTGATTGATGACTGATGAAGGCAGGCCCAGCTTGTAGTGGGTTGTGCCACTCTTGGGCAGGTGGCTCTGAGTACTATAAGAAATCAAGCTGAATGAGTCATGAAGAGCAAGTCAGTATAAAGGGCTCCTCCATGGCTACTGCGTCAGTCCCTGCTTCAAGATTCCTGCCTTTAGTTTCTACTTGATGGAAAGCAAGCCAATAAATAGCATTCTTCCATGTCTTCTGCATCAGCTTCTGCCTCCAGGTTCCTTTCCTCTGAGTTCTTGTCCTGACTTCCTTCAGTGATGGACTGTGGTGTTGAACTATAAGATGAACTCAACCCTTTTGTCCCCAAGGTTCCTCTGGTCATGGTGTTTATCACAGAAATAGAAGCCCTAAATGAAAGACCTCCCCACCATGTGTCTGATTGTTAGACACATTCTAAACTTGATGACAAAGTATCATGGCTTTCCCTCCTCTCCTCCGCTCTCCTTCTCAGAGAGCAGCTGCTAAGGAGCTTGAGTGCCCTGGAGTTTTTCTTTGAAACTCTAGTAAAATTGTCCTTGAGCTTCTATTTGAGTCTTTTCTTAAATTATTTTATTAATAAGATTAAGAACCTCAAATGGGGACTCCAGTTTTCACCTATACTTGTTCTTCCTCAAATGAAAGGATTTAAATCATAAGCTTCATTATCTCTGTGGCAAATGTCTCTCTGAGAAACTCTAGCATTTGAGTCTAGGATGGAAGCAATGATAAATATACATTAAGTGTCTACAATTGTTTTCTGTTGTATATGTTCATGCAGGGCTAGAAACACGGTTTTGAGCATTCATTCCTCTAGACTGTTCTAAACAAGGCTTCTGATACCAACTCAAAGGATTTAGAGTGTGACTTTCATAGAAATAATATGCTTTCCCAGTGGAAAGTCACTTCACACACTTAGAAATGAGTAAAAGAAAAGCTCTTTAATAGAATTTGTCCAGCTCTGGCTAATACTCCAAGAGGAACCAGCCTCAAAGAGAAGATTTTATTAACTTACATATACCTTAGGCTTATTCATTACATATACACTGCCATCCTTGATTCTTTTTCATGTTCCAGTCTCAGGATACACTTTGAACAATATAAAGCAGTGGTTCATAATGTTGCAACCCTTTAATACAATTCCTCATGTTCTGCTGACCCTCGACCATAAAATTATTTTTGTTGCTACTTCATAATTTTGCTACTGTTATGAATCATAATGTAAATATATGTGTTTTCCAATAGTTCTAGATAACCCTTGTGAAATGATCATTTGACACCCAAAAGGTTGTGACCCACAGATTGAAGAATACTGACTTAGACACAAGAGACAGCAACTCTGGCCATTTGGGCAGATGATAGATTTGCACAGAAAAAAATGTTGCCAGAATTATTGAAGTCACCAGTGTTGCCCTTTTTGAACAGCGGATACCTAAGCTCATCTTGTCTACCTAGTAAAATTATGCTTCTCCTGATAAGAGCACAGGGGACTAAATAGAAGACCAGTACTTAATGGTGCTTATGCTCCATCAGTGTTCCCTTGAAATTCCCCTTAGAGGCATGTTCTTTGACATGTGGATAGGCGTAATAGATAGTTTATAAGTCAGGGTTATTTCTTTAGAAATGCAGTCTAAATGGAGGTCAATCTGGCAAAACAACATTATCAAAAACTTTCTCAGCAAAATTTTTTTCTCAGAGTTTTTAACAAATCTGTTTAGTACACTGCTTCTGTTCCAGGCATGCTGAAGGTAGCAATCCTCTGTTTATTTCTTTAGCTAAATTATTTGCTTCAAGTTTCTCCTGCGTCATGACCCACAGTTAGAGAGTACAATCCTATGACACTCTCCATTTCTGACACCGACTACAAGTTCAAAGGATTCATAAAAAAAAAAAAAGAAGTCATCAGTGTGGATGAGTCACAATAAGGGTGCATAGAGCTCAGTAACAGCTACTATACTTGCAGGTGCACCCAGCAAACTCTGAGATCTAAATGTTACTTTCTAGGAACCTGAAGACAAATGTCAGGCCTTGTTTGACAACAGAAAGCTCTTTTTATTTTATTTTATTAATTTATTCTTGTTACATCTCAATGATTATCCCATCCTTTGTATCCTCCCATTCTTCCCTCCCTCCCATTTTCCCCTTATTCCTCTCCCCTATGACTGTTCCTGAAGGGGATTACATCCCCCTGTATATGCTCTACATCTGACAAAGGTCTAATATTCAAAATATATAAAGAACTCAAGAAATTAAACACCACCAAACCAAATAACCCAATTGAGAAATGGGGCTTGGAACTAAACAGAGAATTCTCAACAGAGGAATATCCAATGGCTGAGAAACACTTAAAGAAATGCACAACCTCCTTAGTCATCAGGAAAATGCAAATCAAAACAACTCTGAGATTCCATCTTACACCCATCAGAATAGCTAAGATCAAAAATTCAAGCGACACCATACGCTGGCGAGGATGTGGAGAGAGAGGAACACTCCTTCATTGCTGGTGGGAATGCAAACTAGTACAGCCACTTTGAAAATCTATCTGGTGCTATCTCAGAAAAATGGGAATAGGGCTTCCTCAAGACCCAGCTATTCCACTCCTTGGAATATACCCAGAAGATGCTCCAGCACACAACAAGAAAATTTGCTCAACCATGTTCATAGCAGCCTTATTCATAATAGCCAGAACATAGAAACAACCCAAGGGTCCATCAGTAGAAGAATGGATAAAGAAACTGTGGTACATATACACTAAGGAATACTACTCAGCTATTAAAAACAAGGAATTCCAGAAATTCATGGATAAATGGATTGAGCTAGAAATTATCATAATGAGTGAGTTAACTCAGAAGCAGAAAGCTCTTTACTACCTATTACAAAATAATAATGGTATAAATTGGCTTGATGACATGAGCCTAAAATTCTGTGGACTCTGGACGATGAGTTAGTATAGGATCATTTGTTTAAAAGACTTCCAGCTTACACTGAACAGTGTATGAAACTCTGTCAAAGTAAATGTGTGTAGTCTTTAATCCCAGCACTCAGGATAGAGAAGCAAGCAGATCTCAGCAGTTCAAGGCCAATGATATTTACATAGTGAAACCCTCTTTCAAAAGAAAACAAAAAAAAAAAATCCCACATCCCCTGGATGGGGAGGCCTGGTAGCACTCAGAAGAAGGATAACAGGCTACCAAGAAGAGACTTGATACCCTATGAGCATATACAGGGAGAAGAGATCCCCCTCAGTCACAGTCGTAGGGGGGGGAGTAAGGGGAAAATGGGAGGGAGGGAGGAATGGGAAGATACAGGAATGGGATAACAATTGAGATGTAATATGAATAAATTAATAAAAATATTTTTTAAAAATATCCTGTCTATAAATGGGAGAGGGGCACACATGTATGCATGCATGTGAGCATGTGGATGAATATGAATAACTAATGTACTCTACATTTGTTAGCATACTTCTGATTTTTCTTTGTAGTAAAAATATTCGTGTGTTTTTTATAGGTCACCACAGTTGTCCAACTCTGTCTTCTTGTAGGCTTATAAATTCTTCATCTTTATCATAGTTGCCAGGTTGAAGGACTGGAGATTATTTTGTCAATACAATTTAGGCTGTCTTTATAAAATGTGACAATTTATAACTGTGACAAATGTCAAAACTGGTTGAACTGCCTTTATGTTTTTGTATTAACTACTACAAAAGACAGCAACACTTTAAAAATAAATTTAAGCAAAGCAAATTCACTAGGAGATTCTTTTTGTTTGTTTGTTTGTTTTTGTTTTTCAAGACAGGGTTTCTCTGTGTAGCCTTGGCTGTCCTGGACTCACTTTGTAGACCAGGCTGGCCTTGAATTCACAAGATCCACCTGCCTCTGCCTCCCAAGTGCTGGGGTTAAAGGCGTGTGCCACCGCCGTGTCCTGCTCACTAGGAGATCTTGACAGGAGTATGTTACTAACATACCCAGATTACGATGTTCAGAAAACTACTATCAAGACTCAGTTTCTCCATGTAGACATCCAGTTAGACCCACCAGCTGAAAAGATCCCTGAACAGACTCTGGGAGGAGATATATATGAGCCCAAAACTGGAGGGGAGCTATTGGAGACTTGGGATAGTTTTGGCTGTTCATAGCTCCACTTCGAGATGCTCCTAGACAGAACCACTCAAGGGAAGGTTCGGGGCTCTGGGCTCCAGCTGAGGTTCTGGGTTCTGGTTACTCCAGGTTCCAGCAGAAGAAATCCTGCTGATAATGCCAGGAGAATCTTTCCTCGGAATTGATATCCTTACAGTTGTGTTATTGTTCTTTAATCCTCTTTTCCTATTGTTTAGGATAGTCAGGTTATAAGTGATGTGCGCTCGGTTAATGAGTTCATAATAAGATATGTTAGTTAAGAAAACTGAGCCTACATGGTAGTTTTTCAGTGCATAAAGATGGTACTGGACTCCTGGGAATATTCCTAAAGAGCTACTGAACTTCAGTGTATGATAGAATCCTGAAGAGGTTGCTTCCAATATTGTCACCAATAGAAATGCCTCAGCAACGGGGTGTATGAATTTGCTGGCAAGAGTGAGGGCAGGCAGGCTGAAAGCCAAATTTTCTTTTTCCTTGTTTTTTTGTGTGGGCTGCCATCAGAAGGTGTGGCCCAGATTTAAGATGAGTCTTCCTGTATTGAATAATCTAAGAAGGTCCCTCAGAGGACTTCTCAGCTATGTGAGTTTCCAGAAGGAGTCAAGTTGACAACTAAGAGTAGCTATTATAAACATTTAATTTAATTTAATTTTAAAACTTAAAAAAAAGGAATTCTGGGCACAGACACAAAAATACCCTATTAACAGTCCCATTATCAGAAGGTCATTTAAATATAGGGATTGCAGTATAAATTTATTTTCATATTTTAGCCAATTTTTCTGGCTAAAATATACACATAATAAGATGATGTAATCATGAGTATTTATAAGTCTATGCATCTGTGAATCTGCTAATATCATCAATATATAAAATATTTCCATCATACCAAAAAGTTCCCACTTAGAGGCCATTAGTATGTCCACTTCCAAACCAGACAACATTTGACACATTTCTGGAAAATATAGATAGGTTTGTATTTTCTGGAATTTCAAATATGTGGAAAAATGTTTGTTTTCATTCAAAAAACACATATCCTTAAAATAGATAAGACACCATTTATTTTGGAGACAAACATGAGTGAACATGTTTCAGGAACACAGATTCAAGTTACTCCAAAATCAATGTTTCAACATGACAACACTTTCATGAGCTGTCCTTAGTAATGGAGAAAAGAAAAACATTAACAAGGCATTGTCTTATTTTTATTTAACAAACTATTGGTGCTAGAGTAGGACTACAACAGACAATACATCTACCTGAAAGATGCCTATAGTCAAAAGGGAGAGAAAGGTAATAAAGAAAGTGAAGAAAATGTTTACATATAGTTAGAAGTCATAGTAAGGTCTATAAAAAGAACCAGTTTTAGACCGAGTGATAAAGCAAACACCTGGGAGGAGGCCATCAATGTCAAAACACAACCTTGCCTCAAACAGAAAAATAGTTCATTCAGGATGCAAGTATGAGTGAACATGGTCCCAGAAACACAGATTCAGAATTCCCTCATGTTTCCATGTTACCAACAGTTTCATGATCTTTTATGGTAATAAAACAAAGAAAAAATAAATCAAGGTCCTTTCGAAAACCATCATAAAATAAAAGAGTTAACAGAAGGTGAGGAAACCTCTACTATAGCTCTTATATGCTGTCTTACAGTATCCCTAGCTTTTTGGCTGGTGGAAGCTGGAGGTTTAATAAGTTGATACATTTGAAAATGTTTCCCTTATAAGAATAATAGCTTAAATACAGTGGGAGTGAGGGTTGGCTATTATCTTATAACACATTGTATTTAGAATCTGAACCTGCAACACTGCAACCTCTCCACAATCAATGAAGTTCTAATCAGTTAGCCAGTCTTGTAAAACATTCAAGGTTATGTACAGCTTCTTTCTAGGTGCTTCCATTCACGTAGTTGTAAGGACAGTGTGGTAATGTGAGTGAGAATGGCCCCCATAGGTTCATATCTTTCAATGTCTTGTCCCCAGTTAGTGGAACTGTTTAAGAAGGATTAGGAAGTGCAGTCTTGTTGGACTGAGTGTGGCCTTGTAGGAGGAGGTGTGTCACTGGTGGTAGGCTTTGACATTTCAAAAGCCTTCTCCAGGTCTACTCTCCCTTTCTCTCTCAGACTGAAATTTTCAGAGTGACATCTCAGCTACTGCTCCAGTAACATGGGTGCCTGCTGGTTTCCATGTTCTCCCTACCATGACAGTAATGGACTACACTTTGAAACTATAAAGAAGGCCCCAATTAAATGTTTTTTTCTTAAGTTGCTCTGATCATTATGTCACCTCATAGCAATAGAACAGTAACTAAGACAGTTTATTTCATTTAGGACATTTTGTAGACTCACTAATATTATTGCAGGGGTTGGAAGCTAATTCTCTTATGGCTGAACAGTATAACACATTGTACAGATGAACTAAAGTTTGTTCATCAATTCCCATGCTAAGGTGTATTTAAGTTGCTTTGTGTTTGTAGCCTCAATTAATAAAGCTACTATGCATATTTATACAGAAGTTTTAATATGAGCATGTTTTTTTTTATTTCTCTAAGTAAATTATGTATGGTAGATGAAATTTTTACTTTAAAGTGACTGTCAAACTGTCAAATACCTGGGATTTTTTATATTCTCACCAGCAGTGAGTATAAATTCTAGGCATTTCTACGTTCTCTCCTATATTAACTGCTATAATTTTAATTTTAGTTCTTTTATTGGATATGTAATCATTTTTATTATCATCTTAAGTCACATGTCTCTAGCAACTCAGGATGCAAGGCACCTTTTCATGTATTTTTTAGCTACATCATATATTCTTTTGTAAGGCCTTTTTTCAAATATTTTGCTCATTTTATACTGATGTGTCTTATTAACCTAGAATACATATATTTTTAGTACACATCTGTATTGAATACATATATTCTAATATATACATATTTATATGTGTGTATATACATATATTGAAGTAGTCATTTGTTTGATATAAGTTTTGTGAACATTTTCTTACTCTGTGGCTTACCTTTTCATTTCTAAATAATGGATTTGAAAAAGCAAAACTTTTTAAGATGTAGCCTGGTCCAATTTATCTTTTTTTTTCTTTTATGGTTCATGTTTCTCTTTGTTGTATGAACCTTTTGCCAACTCTAAGGTCTTGACTATATTTTCTTCTAGAATCTGTGTACTTTTAACTCACAGTTACACCTATGTTTGTTTTTGTTTTTCTGTATGGCATTAGGTAAAAGTAAAGTTATCACTTTTGGTTTATTGGTTTTACAGATAAGCATTTCTGTAAAACCTTCCTTCTCACCATTGTTACAAATCAATAGGCCATATACCGCTGGCTCTATTTCTGGGTGCTTTCTAGTCTAATGGTTATATAAAAATTATTTACAATAGTTTTAAAAATCCTGAAGGAAGGTACTATAAGCCATCCAGCTTTGTTCTTTTTCAAAGCTTTGACTCTTCTGAACCATTTCAAACTGGGTGTTAAGTCTACGTAGTTTAGGATGACTTTGCTGGGGTTATAAACATGTGCCTCCTTATGCTCAATGCTTTGAATCAAACTCAGGGTTATGTCTTTGTGTATTAGTTACTTTCCTCTTGTTGTGATTAAGCAACATGACCAAGGCAACTTATGGAATGTTAATTTGGACTTATATTTACAGAGGAATAAGACTATCGTTTTAGGATTACACTTGCTGATAGGAAACACCATGACCAAAAGCATCTTGGAAATGAAATGATTTATTTGGCTTATACTTCGATATCATAGTCCATTATTAAAGGAGGTCAGGACAAGAATTCAAATGGGGTCAGGAGCTTGAAGGCAGCACATGATGCAGAAGCCATAGAGGAATGTTGTTTGCTGTCTTGCTCTCCATCAAGGAAGTCAGGGAAGAAACTAAAGGCAGGCACCTGAAGGTAGACTGATGCAGAGACCATAGAGACCTTCTTACTGGCTTGTTCCCGATGGCTTGCTCAATCTGCTTTCTTATAAAACCCAGAACCACCTGCCCGCTAACAATGGGCTAGGCCCTCCCACATCAATCACCAATTTAAAAAAATATCCTACAGGTTTGCATGCAGCCTGATCTTATGGAGGCATTTTCTCAATTAAGGCCCCTCCTTTTCAATGACTCTATCCTGTATCAAGCTGGCATAAAACTAGCCAGAACAGCCATCATGATAGGGAAAGTGTGGTGCACGGCAGGAAGGGTGGCAGGAGGAGCAGGTCATTTTAAAACACAAGCAAGGAATAGAGAACTAACTCAAAATAGCATGAGATGTTAAACTCTCAAAGCTTGTCTTCAGTACTATATTCCTCCAACAAAGCATGCCTCCTAAATTTTCCCAAACAATGCCACCAGCTGGAGGCCAAATATTCAAATACCTGGACTATGGAGTCATCTCATTCAAGTCACCACAGTTTGCTGGCATCCACTCTACTAACTAAGCTCATCTCTATGTTATTTTCATTAATTTAGGCTTTAAAAAAAAACAGGATGGGCTTGAATTCTCTGTGTAGTCTAAGCCAACCTTGAACTTTCAGCAATATTCCAGCTTCATGCTCCTGATTTCTGAGTTCTAAACATGTGCCATCAAGACCTAGATTATGCATTTAATGGGGATCAAATCCAGGACCTTGCACATACCAAGTGTGGCAGTTTAAATGACAATGCCCACCCAAGAGACTTAGTACTTGATACTTATTTTGTAACTATTTTGGGAAGAGGGTTTAGGAGAGTTGGTGCTGCCTTGCTGGAGGAAATTCATCACTGGAAGAGAATGTTGATAGTTCATAGCCTCACTCCACTTCACTTCCAGTTCACTCTCCTTATAGATAAGCCACAAATAAACTCTATTTTCTATGTTGTTTTTATCATGACATTTTATCACAACAACAGAAAAGTAATTAGTATACTAAGTAAGCATTATACCAACTAAGCAACAGCCATATCTATAGAGTGAACTTATAAATTTGCTATAAAATACTGGTGAAAACAATAGATAGACATTGGGTAGGTAGTAGGTAGTAACAGAAGAAGAAGAACGAAGAAGAGAAGAAGAAGAAGAAGAAGAAGAAGAGAAGAAGAAGAAGAAGAAGAAGAAGAAGAAGAAGAAGAAGAAGAAGAAGAAAGAAGAAGAAGAAAGAAAAGAAGAAGAAGAGAAGAAGAAAAGACCCAGTATTAGTCTACTTTCTATTGTTATGATAAAAACACTATGACCAAAATCAACTTGAAGAAGAAAGTGTTTATCTCCGGTTACAGCTTTAGTCCATCATGAAGGAATTCAGGAAAGAACTCAGGCAAATACTTAAAGGCAGGAACTAAATCAAAGACCACTCAGGTCTGCATAGCCCTTTCCATGGCAGTGCAGCCAGAAGATACTCACATGGCTCTAGACTGCAACACAAACCATGAATATCTACATGGCTCTTGGTGGCACATGGGCCATGGATATCACACAGACCCCAGCTGTGGTAGAACCATGCACCTAGATGTAGCCGGCCCTTGGGAGCAGCCATGGACCCCAATATTTCTGCAGTTATGAAAATGACTTCGATTTCATTTTTCATTTTATCAGTGTATTTAATCATAGTACTAAATTTTTATAAAGTTGAGATATCATAATTCATTTGCCAAAATATATACCCTTTTAAATATCTAATTTAATGGTTTATAGTGTATCCATGGGAGTGTGAAAATATAGACAATCTCTTATTCCAGAATATTACCATCATCTCAAAATAAGTTATGGGCATATTAGTAATTACTTCTCACTTCCCAATCCCTAGCAATTACTAATTTACATTCTGTCTCTATGGGTTCACTTATTCTACAATTTTCTGTAAATGAAGTCATATAATATGTAACCTTTTGTATCTAACTTTCACATTGTGTAATGTATTCAGTTTATTTATTTAATTAACAATGTCCTGTACTTCATTTATTTTTGTAACAGAATAACTTTTTATTGAACTTTTTTCTTTTCCATTTGGTGAGTATAGACATTAAGCACTGTGCTTTTGGGTTTTGTTTGTTTGTTGTTTGTTTTTTACTTTTGGCCACTAAGAATTGTTACTAGGACATTCATGGTTAATTTTGGAGGAAACATGCATTCATTTAACGTCAACATTTACCTAGTAGAGCAGTTTCTGTACCACAGATTAAATCAATTTGCATTTGTGAAGCAAATGCACTATTTTATATCCCCATAGGCCAATGATTCTCATTCTGTGGATCATGACACCCTTTAGGTGTAAATTTACTCTTTCACAGAGGTCACATATCAGATATCCTGCGTATCAGATATTAACATTACAGTTTATAAGAGTAGCAAAATTACCTGTGAAATTGCAACAAAATAAAATTTTTGTT